>NC_047027.1:27082159-27136596 GCF_902652985.1 Pecten maximus | reverse complement strand
TAAGATGATATATACATGAAGTAAGATGATATATACATGTAGTAAGATGCTATATACATGTAGTAAGATGCTATATATACATGTAGTAAGATGATATATACATGTAGTAAGATGATATATACATGTAGTAAGATGCTATATACATGTAGTAAGATGATATATACATGTAGTAAGATGATATATACATGTAGTAAGATGCTATATACATGTAGTAAGATGCTATATATACATGTAGTAAGATGATATATACATGTAGTAAGATGCTATATACATGTAGTAAGATGCTATATATACATGTATACTGAAATTGTTATTTTGTTTTGCAGCCACACTGGTATGTCTAAAGTCTATTTTCTTTAAAAAAAAATTATAAATCTCATACCGTTATAAATATATCAAATATAATCTTTCTTTTTTAACAACAATCTGGCGAAGCAAATAACATAGATTTACATTAATAACACCTATTGGCCGGGATTGAAGCGCGCGAGGGGTCAGTGGGAAGAAACCGGAGTGTTAACACTGTAGCACGCATCCGATCATAGAAAAAAAATCAAACATTTTGTAAGCATTTTCTTATTTTGAGCTATCTTGCTGGGTTTAATTCAAGTTTGCAAGATATGAAGACTTAACATATGAAAGCTAGATTTTCCACCACCGAATAGTGATCATTAATAGACTATTTACAATTGAAAATGAGGTAGACTGCTGTTCAAAAACAGGGATGACTATTGTTGACGGGTATATTTATTTTATTTCTTTATTATTATTATTTTATTTTTTTTTGTATTTATTCATTTTTTATTTATTATTTATTTTTTTCAAGCAGAGGAAATAACGTAGAGATCTATATAAGCAAATTATATTACTTAAAGGATATCGGACACACAAAAGTGGGCCATATTCATAAAAAAAAATATCAATGTCGTCTCCGTAATACAAGCAAACATGCTGTGTGTGTTCTGTATATGTAATGTTTCCTAACTACATGGTTGTTTTTAGTAATATCTATCAACTGGCATTATTTATTTTCAATTTATTTTCAATTTATATTCGTCCGTTTTATTTTTGTTATGAAAATCCGTAAATTTACATGTAATCTGTAAATTTGTACAACCCAGTACACCAGTTAGGCAAACTGTATTTGTTTTCCTTTATCGGAACTCCTTTGCGTTTTTCCCTAACAGAGCATGCTAACGTTTGTTCACTATATTACCACGCCCTGAAATATTTATACTTCCGTGTTGATTTTCCCTAGTACAACAATTTACAACAACTTGTTTTTACTGGAACATCTTGTTTATGATATTTTTTGTTATATTTCGACAAGAAAGTATGATGTTGTGCAAAATTAAACTTGAACAACTAGTGAAAATCACGATACTAACCGGCTGAATAGAGTTCGGCAATTCGGGCGGTGGCCCCGATAGATAAAGCTGTTTGTGTGAATTTTTGTGTTTGTGATTCTTATGCTAAAATTTTACAAGAACGTTGTTTTGTTTGAAGAAAGGGATAATTTAAATTGGATATTTTTCATAAATAAATTAAACTTGGTCAGTGTAAATAATCGAAACTACGGTTCAATTATACATTGTGACTCTAAGTTTTTTTTTATTTTGGGAAATTCCCATACGGAAGTTGTTCCAAAATAATCATTTGCTTAGTCACTTTATAATCTGTGGATACGAATTGTTAAAATAATTCAAAAATATTTTTTTCTGTCATAACTATTGCTTATTTTAATGATTTTTAAAATTCAAAATAATCGAAACTACCGATTGATTATAAGCAGTAGCTCTGTTTGATTTGGGCGTTACCTAACATACATCGATTTACGCTTCTCGCTCAAATTCGATACCAATGGACCCGGTCCTATTTAGTTCAACGTCTTCATAATTCAGGCTACTAAATCAGCAGGGGAATCACCTAACGGGAATTTCCGAGCTGCAATGCGGGGGAAATTCCAGGTAAAACATGATTGTCGTCTGGGAAACCAACAGTTCGGCAAAAACCATGACGCATACACACAAGCTTCACTGACATGGATAGCCTCTATTCAGTGTTGAACATTGTCATTTGAGATAAAAAAAAAAATGTTTTCGTGTTTCATCCTATCAAGATAGATGAACAATAAGACGAAAAGAATGTTTTAAATAGATCCAAGGACGTTAAAAAATTGACTCCCTGTAAGTTTTCTAACAATACCCTTTTACAAGTCAGCCTTTTGATTGGCCTCGATACCAACTACAATATACCAGGAAGTTTAAGTCACTGGCAATAACATAATTACACTATTGACATTTTATATGCCAAGATTTAGATTAAATTTTTCAAACTCTTTTTTTTACGTGTGCAATAGATAAGAACATGCAGCATTATTTTACTTTTGAAAGAAAAATGTATGTTTTGAGCCTTTGATCACAGTCCGTGGTTTGTGGGAGTGAGTTGTACTTTGTAACAATTACTATGGTACTATCATGGTGTCAGCTACTGGGATGTTTATAAACTCACGCGACTGAACAATGTATGTGGTGTTCTTGCCATAATGTCTCAGCTGAATATATTGAACTTTTAAACAGTGGTAGATTAATTTATGGTTAATAATGCTGATATATTTCAAACTTTAGGTTTATCATTATTTTCAAGTGTTATTTTTAATGACACATGTTCAATTTCTAGGTATTACAGTACAAATCTAGTGTTTCTGTGTAATCAGACACACATCCTCACTACATAACCACGCCAGACTTGTTCAGTTCCGATAATACTTATGATTATGAATCATGCTGGCGTGTATAGTATCAGATGTCGTCGTAGGGTTGGAAAACCAGGCCTTCCTAGAAATTTATATGTGAAATTGTACACAGAACAATGACGTGTTTATCCCTGATATGTGATAAATAAGGAAACTAAAAGTCATGCTTTAGCAGTCGATATGGCTAAGTATGATCAGTCGACGGAAGTACAGATCCATTGTCCGGTAAATATTTCCCGGAGTTAATGGCGACGAGGAGGATGTACGTACGATGCACGTGTCCTGATATCAGTAAGCACGCGCTTTTGCACATCCGACATGTACTTGACTTAAAACAAGTGCTACTTAGACGGTTTTTTATTTCAGATAACGTACGTAGTTTGTCGGACATTGGATGGAAACTTGTAAAGAGCCGTCACGTCCAGGGACCATGTGAAATAAAATAAAAACTGGTCAGAGATTTCAAACCCAAAACTTTATCTTATTTCACATTTACAAACGAACCTGGGTTCTCTACATTATTCTTTCGAGAATATCTCTCGACATCACGGCGAGTAATGGTTATTTTGTGAATTTTTTTGTTAAACTCCAATATCATTATAATCTGGTAATCGGGTGGGTAGACGGTGAGATCTCTTATCAGTTTTAGCGATTTATTTATTTACAACGATCTTGTGCCCCGTTGAAACTCCTTGGATCTCAAATATTTTACTTTCTTTTCTCACTACTCCGTCTTTCTGTGCTTTGCCTCCATGACACCCGGCCTCCTATGGCCCTGGCTGTTACGAGGACGTTAACTCCCTTAAAAAAAATACTGCGACTTAGGGCTTCCATACTAGCTGTATCATCGGTCGTATGAAGGACAATATCGAGGACGGTAATAAAACACGTGTTTCGTTTATTTGTGTCCTGTGTCAAGTAGGTCTGGTGTACAGAGATAACACAGCCCATGTGATAATTCTATTGATAAGAATCGGGAAGTTGGAGTCCGTCCAACGTCCGGGTTGTGCTCTCTCTGATACATTGTACCACCAATCTGTCGTTTAGGATAAGACAAGTGATATCTATTTGTATACTTTAGAAATATATTCGGGATTTGCTCTCTTTTATACTACGAAACTGTCACCGTGTCCAGCGTTTAGGATAAGTGATATCTATTTGTATACTGTAGAAATATATTCGTGATTTGCTCTCTTTTATACAACGAAACTGTCACCGTGTCAAAATTGTTTAATTTTACTAACAAGGACAGATTCATGCTGTGCTCTCTTTGATTATACGAAACAGTCGCCGTGTTCAGATTTTCAAATTTCCATAACGACGAGTAAAAACGAGAATAAATATTACATTATATATGAAATGATTGAAATAAAAATGAATTTGAATGAATTGTGATATATTTTATAATAGGTAATGATGATAATAGTCTTTTTTTAAACTTTATTACATATATCGAGTTAAAGACTCATCTCACATATGGCCAAACATATTAAACAATTGTACATCATATACATGTATTACAAACAAAAATGCAATTATAAGATAGTTTTGTAATGTTAAATTGGTAAGATAATTATGTACTGATTAAATATCACAAAATCAAATTAATGTATCAGATTTTGATCACTACAGCGTCAAAGGGAATAGGATGTTCCAACTTATAGATTTGATTACATAGTACATTGTGTTAGGAATGAAATGAGACGAATTTGTAATTTACATGTGTGTTAACTTGCACATTTACCAGGATGATAATTAAAATGAATAGGACAATATATAGATATATATTTCTGGTTTGTGTTTTTTATTATTATTACTAGATATATATATATATTTGAGAAAAAAAGAAGAAAAAACCCCGAATAAACATAAAAAAACAAAGAGAGAAAAAGAGAGAAAAAAAACAAACAAAAAACAAACAAAAAAAAACAAAAAATAACTTCATCAAATAACTCAAGAAATGAAATTTTAATCTTAAACCACACCTGTGCCTGGTTAGGTCATATTGTCATAGACAGGATTATTATGTATAAAGCCACCTTAATATTTTATCATCTATGATGTCAGTACGGGTCTGTACTCGTCCGATGTGGATTTTAAATGAAGGCCTCTGGTACTTTATAACCCACAGTCAGTATAGATGAGATGTTAATGGAGCCCCATAAATTGTGAATAGTCTGTAATGACATCAACCATTTGTTGACAAACAGGATAGGGAGAGGGAGACGGGTTTGTGAGGGGGGGGGGGGGGGGGGGGGGGGGGGGGGGGGTGGGTATACACTGTACATGTGTGGCGGGGGAGGGGCAGGGGGAAATACATTGTGCATGTAGGGAGGGGGAAGATATACATCTCACTGTGTCGCTCTAATTATTCTGTATGTACATATCACTGGGTCACTAGTTATACTGTACATGTGTGGAGGGAGAGGGAGAGTGGGGAGGGGGAGATATACATATCACTGGGTCACTAGTTATACTGTACGTGTGTGGAGGGAGAGGGAGAGTGGGGAGGGGGAGATATACATATCACTGGGTCACTAGTTATACTGTACATGTGTGGAGGGAGAGGGAGAGTGGGGAGGGGGAGATATACATATCACTGGGTCACTAATTATACTGTACATGTGTGGAGGGAGAGGGAGAGTGGGGAGGGGGAGATATACATATCACTGGGTCACTAATTATACTGTACATGTGTGGAGGGAGAGGGAGAGTGGGGAGGGGGAGATATACATATCACTGGGTCACTAGTTATACTGTACATGTGTGGAGAGGGAGGGAGAGTGGGAAGGGGGAGATATACATATCACTGGGTCACTAATTATACTGTACATGTGTGGAGGGAGAGGGAGAGTGGGGAGGGGGAGATATACATATCACTGGGTCACTAATTATACTGTACATGTGTGGAGGGAGAGGGAGAGTGGGGAGGGGGAGATATACATATCACTGGGTCACTCTATCTGGTTATAAACTGTACATGTGTGGCGGGGGAGGGGGAGAGGGAAGGGGAGAGGGGGGAGTGGGACATATACATCTCACTGGGTCGCCCTCTCTACTTATACTGTACATGTGTGGCGGGGGAGGGGGTCACTTTAATTATAAACTGTACATGTGTGGCGGGGGGGGGGGGGGGGAGGGGAGAGAGGGGACATATACATCTCACTGGGTCACCCTAATTATAAACTGTACTATGTGTGTGGCGGGGGAGGACGCTGATCTTACAGGTTGGTCTTGTCACCTTGCCTGGGTCTTCTTAAACTTATTTAATCCCCATTTTTGACCTAGCCGATTGCGGAAGATGTACATGGTGAAATTCTCACGGTATACAAGCAATTGTTCAGGTAAAAAAGATATTGTAAAAATATATTATATCTCATAAATCATGCACGTTCTTGTTTAAAGTCTAATTTCAAAGTGTCATTTGTCAGTTGCGTGCATTTGGATGATAAACAGGAATGTGATAGGGAAATCACCGACTGTTTTATATGTCGATTCGGGAAGTAGAGATAAAATTGTTTGATTAAGACTTTAGTACACACCTGTATCTACAGGTAAAACTACGGTGTGTCGTACTTACCATGGACACCACAGACATTGTTAAATCGGACCTATATCACGACAGCTATCAAATCTTATTGGGCGATTTAGATGGCTTCACTTACATTCTATCGACCGTATCAGAAGAGGTTAGACCGGCCACATGTCCCTGAGTTTCTAATACAAGGTTGTCTCACCCTGATTTAAAACTAGAATCAGACATATCCTAGAGGCCAAAATCGTAAAGGTCGATTTTGTTTATAACTTAAATATTAGAGAGACAGGGAGCCAGCCTACAAAAGTACCAGATGAACAAATGCAGGGACATGTTTGCGCATGTCTGACCGGAAGAGATGTTTTGTTTGATGTCGGATACTTGACATATCAAATGACCGAAATAATGATGCGTCCTCACACAACAAAGACATGCTTGACCATTCGTTGACCTGTCCAGTTGATCGCTTATATCGCCAAAATGAAGTGTACGTGGACAAATCAACATTAGGTTGTTTCATGATTAGTATTTGGCGTGACCTATGGTTCCACATGCGAACGAAGTCACGCACTGTTTTAAATTTGCTGGCTGGACTTTACATACAATGTATATATATATATATATAAAACAAAAACAAAAAATCAATCCGAAACACAGTCCTCAATATTTGGTACATTTATTTTTGTAACTCCGTTGTACCAGAGACGTGTATATACACGACTATGGTTGTAAGTGATTAGAGGATTGAAACAGAAACTTCAGATGTGATGTTATCATTAACCTTGTCCGAGTTTCCTCTGGCCCTAACACCATGTCTGATGCAGGCCCAGACATAGTTTCAGGGCCAGAGGAAACTCGGGCTACTTATTACCAGATTCCATCTGCCGTTGACACGTGACATCTGGTTTCAGACAGCGCCATACGTACACGTAAGGAATGTGCGCGCGCACACGCATGAGTCTGGCTTTTATCTGAATACACCGATAAACGCGCGATCTGGAGGATCCACGGTACCAGATAATGTCAAAATAAAAGTAAAAATTAGTTGATATCTTGTTATAGACCACGTTTCCTGTTCACCCGTATCATGAAGCACAGACAAATTCCGTGCCTCATTATCAGTTCCAGCGCGGTGAAACTATCGATTGGTGACGTCATATGACGCCATCGAAGTCTAGACAGTTCTAAACACTTACACATCGATTCCTAGAAAATCCTGATTTGTCATCGTTAGTCATGCCACACAAAAACAAACCAAGTGGCCCACCTAACTATGAACACTGCAAATCAAGAGAATTTCGTCCGTCTGTCCGTTCGTCTATTTTCCCAATAAATCTGGGATATATATAACAATATGATAATCTGTTATACGTCCCCGAATGAGTGTGTGTAGACTTATTCTTGTGGTTGTTTTATCCACTCGTCATTTTCAACGGTGGTGGTGTTGATGATGATGAGTTGACATGATGATGATGATGATGATGATGGTGGTGGTGGTGGTGGTGGTGGTGGTGTTGGTGGTGGTGGTGATGATGATGATGATGGTGGTGGTGGTGGTGGTGGTGGTGATGGTGGTGGTGATGATGATGATGATGATGGTGGTGGTGGTGGTGGTGGTGGTGGTGGTGATGGTGGTGGTGATGATGATTGTATATATAATGTTTAACCGTTTTTCTCGGTGATTATATTATTTTTCTCCTATTTGTTTTATTCATTAAATCATTAAATCCTCAATTAAACAAGACACATATATCTATAACTGTCTATTCTATTTATGTCTCTAATACAGACACCTTATTTCCTCTATATCATCGCCTCCTCGTCGTTGTCGTCGTCGTTCCGTATTTCTTTTTGAACCCGAAACAACTCAATAGACGGTTCTACTGTGTGGTTCTGACCGACATATTACGCAACACACGCATAACAACGAGCAATATTTACCATAGCAACCGTCGACTTCTGCAGTCAACGCCTCCTTCCACTGCGGACATATTATACACAGCGCGCGACCGCTACATAGTATGACACAGTGCGTAGCGAGACATGAATTAATGTACTAGTTGTTATCTGACAGACACAGCTTACTGAAGTTAGTAGTAAAACATGTTATCTAAAACTAACATTCTTTCACACCGACGCAATTTCTTGGAAGTTTTGGGAGTTTCTGAGAGAATCAGATATAATATGCATGTGTAGAACTTGTACATGTATTGCTATATATATAGAATACGGGTAATATGGATAAAGTCATGCGTCAATTTGCCTGCTAGGTTTTATGGCCAGGCTTAATTGTAATATGATATACAGCTTTAGTTTCAATTTCACCAGGATAAAGACCATTTCAATAAAGCCGGATTTTAATACCAGTACCGTTTCTGATATTACACGTCCTGGGAGATCGCCTATCAAATAGCAAAGCTCTGTTGTAGACAAACAATGCCCTTTGTCTATTTGTTTAATGGCGGGGTTTTCTGGCAATAAACGGTTCTGTGTGTCAGATGAATAAATTGTTCTAGCGCATGTGATTACGAAACACATGTCGGTTTATTATTGCGACGGTCAGGATGTTATTTATGACAAGGTTCCGGACAACAGGGTCTATATTTATTGTCGGCTTCGCGATATCACCCGTCCTGACCCTAAATAGATACGCAATTGACTTACATCAGATATACTTCTGTAAAGACATTGTGTCCTTGGTCACGTAATGGTAGTGAACCATAGCCTTAACATAGAATACAGCACATAGCTAGCAGTTGGTTAATTTAAAAATATTATTAGAAACGAATGCAAAGTACTGTATACAATGTACATTTAGTGTTCCTAACCACCGTCAACACTACCACGAGACAAGTCGGTCAATCAAATACACTGTGTATGAGTAAAATATCCCGTTGTCATTACAAATTAATGAGTTGTAAAATATTATTGTGTATAATGCTGTAATCAATACCTCGATAGAGCAGACGACTGTATTATGACTGGTATGGGTGTGGCGGGAAATGTACCGGTAGGCAAGGTGTTTGTGCATATACACGTATGTACAGTACAACGGGAGAGTAACTGAGGGGTGGGTAAAGGGGGGTAGTTGGAAGGAAGAACGGAGGTTGATAGAGTTGACGAATAGAAAAGGATGGTAGAGGGAAGAATATAACTACATCCGCGGACGGTGATGGTTGATTGAAGACGACAACACATATAATGAGCTGAGAATAAGAATGAAAGTGTTTCATTTATTGAAATTTAGGTAGAGATACCGATCGATTTGTATTGAAGAGTGAATGTAAGGTGGAGGGGGGGGGGGGGGGGGGGGGGAGGGGGGGGGGTATGAAAGGGGTAACATAGAAAGTACTTCAGACATGCAGTTAAAACGTTCAACCTGTATTTTATGGCCATTATGACACATTCAATTACTCAGTCAAGATATTGTGCAATAGTGTTACTGAGTCGTTGGTGCGATCAAAATGTTGAAAATTGAAAAAAAAAAAAAATAATGGAAACAAAGGAAATTTTAGGTTTAAGAGGTTTATATTATATACTACTATAGAACTGATTGAAGTTTAGGATATATTTCGATCAATAAGCACATTTTTGATATCAGACTGTTAAACTATAGCGTTACACAATGAGTGACATCTTTGTCAGTGTACCTTTAACGGGTTTATTTGTACTCTTCAAAGACAAAGCTTGTTCTTAACATCAAAGTAAACAAAACAAATCTTATCCACTTCATAATACGTGTTTATAAATAACTATAGTTTTTGGCTTTAGACATGATATCATGCTTGATGTATACCCAAAACACGCCTTTTGATTGGAACACTAGTTATATCAAAATAGAAACATTTCACTTTCAGTGACTTCACTGTATATTGAATTTAGCATGCTTTATTTTTTTAATGTTATGCCTCGTTGAACTGAAAATTACAAGGTAGACGGTATCGTGTAACCCCACGTATGCGACAAAACATGTCTTGTTTAAACACTGGGTAGGCATGGGTTGCTATTGGCCGCGTATAAATATTTGCAACAACATATTAATAAACAAGTAATACATATTTGATAAGTTTGGCTACACGGGTAGCTACAGGAATGCGATCAGCACCAGGCCACTAGTGTTTCACAAAGACAGGACCGTTTTTTGTAATGTTTACTTTAACACTAGGGCTGTAATGTTTCTAAAAACACGACCTGCGTTTTATGACGACGGTGTCTACAACACATTGAGATGCAACACCGTGTCAATGTTTGTCTTGGTTTAATATTACTTAACGTCCTATCAACAGCTAAGGTCATTCAAGGACGTCACCATGCAGTAGCACGACTCCCGCCGAACGCCATGAATTTTCTGATTTTAATTTTAAAACCCAACAAGGAAGTACTCTTTGACAAGTCCCATTCATACGTTAATCCTATGAATACGATTTAAGCTATTTATTGAAATCAGAAAAAACCCAGCTTCCCTGTCTAAAACTTCCAAATCAGGTATAATATTAAAGCTGACATAATTGGTGATGCAATATGTGATGTTCAAGGACACATAATTTTACGCAGAAATACAAGAGCGTGTTCTAAAAAGGGGGCAGCATTATGTGACACACAATGGTTGTCTGGTTATTATCGAGTGACGACACAAAGAAGTTTATCATTACATTACGTTTTATTACGACGGGCAGATCTTGTGTTCTGTATACTACAGCTGACTTGTCTCTCCACCACGAACACTGATCGCGGTAGTTAGATAAAAGCATACTCCCCCACTTAAACAAGTTACAAGTCCGTGAATACCTATAAACCTGTACAAAAAAGACGGTGATAATAGTACAACACCCATTAATTTTATGTCTGTATGATAACAAGCCTTTAAAGCAGGATTCTTATTTGTTGTGTCAACGCTAAGCTTGGACTAAAAAATCGTTCACCCGTATGGAACTTCCTGGTTGATACGATAGGATTCATTACAAAAACCTAAACGCAATACCTGTACAACCAGTTTGTGTGTTCCCAAAATACACCTGGCTCAAGTAAACAGCCTTTAGTCTCGTCTATGTGGTGTATATCGTCCATTTAGCTGTTTATGTAGCTAAACATCTCAAGTTTGTAATGACACTTGTCAAATTATTTAAGGTGTAAAATATAACCATAGGTATTAGTTTAAGAATTTATTCAGGTTTTGTAATTGAAAAATGTTGAAATTTTGAAAATAAAATGTTTATGTGTAACGTTTGGGTGACTAGCATGATCTTAATGAAATGACAATCGAGTTGATAGATTCATTCCGGTAAGTTTAATTGATACTTGCACAAAAACGGACAATTATCTCTATAGGCTTATGGATGTTATTTTAAAGTTGTGGAAAAGTAACAAATCCGATACGATAGCTTCTGGATACGCATACACTTATCGTCAGTGCTGAATCGAGACGAGGGGGTTGGGGCCATGTATCCACACAAAAGTCGTGGATCTAACGTTTGTAATATGTGTAAATATATCAGTCACTCATAAGAACGTGAATTATTTATGAAAAGTATTACAATCTAAATTATCAACCTCAATCAAGTCCAGGTGAGTTGGTCGTCTCGATTTATGTAAATCAGGATCTGTTATCTCGACCCTGACCCAGTTATAGAGGGGACGTGATCGGTACTGCCAGTCAATTTCCCAGGTACTATCGTCGACCCTCTCGATGGTTATCGTTAGATATCTCCGTCCATAAAAACCCTCTTCAGATTAGACATGCACGTCTCTCATTGAAGATGCAGATTATGTATTCAGCATTGACAAGGCCTAAACTGCTCTTGACTGGATGGTTGACTATTACAACTAGTTTGTGTCCCCAAAATACACACGAATTAAAAATCTCAAGTTTGTACTTGTCAAATTACTAAGGTTTGAAATATAACCATTGGTATTAGTTTAAGAATTTATTCAGGTTTTGTAATTGTATAATGTTGAAATTTTGAAAATGGAATGTTTATGTGTAACGTTTGTCACTGATTATTTCATCAATTATTTACTGAAAGTCACACGATAGCCTTTAATTCTAATGTCAACACAACCAATTTCCCTCAGAATACCTGTGTTGAAAGTATATTGAAATATATTTTTCCTCCGGTCAATCACCAAGGGCATATCTTTATGAATTGATGAGAAGTTTACTATATGACAGACGCCAGTGTAGTTTTTGTAAGGATCATGTTGCCTTCCCGTTTGTTTTGGTGTCCTGTTGATTCCAGTTGGTACATTTTGAACAAATAAGGAAAAATAATAAAATAATAATTTAAAATATTTATTTTTCTATAAAATATCTACATAGAAACAGATGTTAAGAACAGTTACAACCCAGATAGCTTACTTTATGAAATATTATCTTAACTGAAACGTCTAAACAAAAATGGCACCCATGTATATTTCATCCCAATGTCTGACGTACATTTGAATCCAAGAACAACTGAATTAACTGCAAATCTAAGCATGAACTTACCAAATATGAGTAAGTATATATGAAAAAGTTACTTGATTCCTAACACAATATGCTGAAAAATGTCTTTTCAAACATGGCAATTTATTTGACTCTTCAGCATCAGCGAATTTTGTGCTTTGACAAAAAGGTAGCTTGGAGATTTACCATTCCAGACCGATTTATGAGCCATGGTCGATTCTTAACGAACGAGTTTCGGCTTCCTTCATATTTATACACGGAACTGTAAAACAGGGGTACCATTTTAATGTACAACAGTGAAACTTCGTTATCACGACTAATTTATTCTCACTTCTGATTACCCTTAAATTTAAAGTAGGTTTCTTATACTTAATATTGCATGTAGTATCTCAACAGAGCTCTATTGGAGGGCTATTTCTGTGTCGATATCTCGAATAATAACCGGATCATTTCGAAGTCGAGGCTATTATAACTTCGTGATAATGAAATTTTACTGTATGCAGTCATAAATGGGGAATGATCTAATGATAATTTTCATACCAAAGTAAAAATATAAAATGACGTAGTACACAAAAGCATTGTGACGTAGTATGCAAAGCAGTACTGTAATTGATAATTATTTACATAATGAAATCGAAATTTTCAGATTTGATTTAGATTTGTGTCACTTAAATTAAATAAAAAGAAAAGAAAATTACAACTATGGAAAGATGCGGCTTTTATATATATTCAAACATTTATCAATAATGGTTTTACATAACACGTAAAATCATATTTAGATTATAAAAATACAAACAAGACTACTTATAACAATATCTAACCTAGATATCTAAAATATATTCACTGAGATAAGTATATAATGATAAGAAGACTAGAGTTCTTAGCAGATCACAGACTTTGATACATGCACCTTGTCTTTAATATTGTCAACTCCACGTAAGTTATATGTAGTCATGTTCCTCCATCTTCCAATGACGTCATGCAAAAGCACTGTGACGTAATCAATAATGCGTCCTTTGACTTATCACATGTTGGGACGTAAATGTACATTTGGGCGTAAAAGAGTGAAATAATCGAGCACACTCATATAAGCAATGACTAATATAGTTACACTATATATAATACACATAAAATATTTAATGTATAAAAGTCATATTCATAAGGTCATATTTTCTTCTATGTACTTTAGTTAATAACTTTTGACAAATTTTGGAGGTTTCACCATCGCTCACGAGAAGAATTATCTTCTATTATGAAAAAGCTCTTTAGTATTTTAAGTTAATGACCTTTGGTAAATTTTGAAGGTTTCATAGTCGCTTCTGAAAAGAACCTATCATTCAAAATGAAATCTATACGCTGTTTAAACATCGAAAAAAACCTTTGTGAGGTTCTCATTTTCATTTATTTGGATTTTTCTTTGTTTCCTATTTTTGAGGTGAGTAAAATGTAAGAGGTAAATTGAAGAGGGTCAGTTCAGTGGTAATATGGAAGTGGCCTCTAAATGGCCTTGGCGACTGTGAAGATCAGAGATAAGGTTTTAATTAGTAATTGATAGAGTTAACACCAGTGGAGGTTGTTTAAGCCTGTGGTGTAATTATTTGGTCTTAAGTATGTTAGATGTGAATAGTTGTCAGTTCCTTCTGGGGATGATATATTGTACCTTGGTGGTCACTCTCAGAGGCTGGTGTGTATATATATTATCAGAGGCTGGGTTAGGTCTGTATGGGTGGTTTATAAATAGGCATGTGGTCAGTCTCCAGGACTGGTATATGCATAGCTGCCTGGTCAGACTGGGGGACAGGTTTATGAATAGGTATGCGATCATCCAGAGGGCTGCATTGAAATAGATTCTCAGCTCTGGTATAAATAGGTATGTGGTCATTGGGTGGACTGCCTTAAAATAGCTTCCCGGGCTGGATATAAATAGGTATGTGGTCATTGGATAGGCTGCATTAAAATAGATTCTCAGACTGTGGTATAAATAGGTATGAGGTTATGATCTGTTTATAGTCGGTTCTTAGGGGTTGTATATATAGAACCTGACCATGATGTCATTCTTTTATTAGACTGTGTTGGTGTTTAAGTTTAGCATCTATTGTGTAGTGGGGTGAAGTAAGTGATGTCACTGGTCAAGAATAGTTTGCTGGCCATATATAAAGGACTGTTAACTTAGAGCAGGGGCTTTTTGGACATCGAGTGGTTAGAGGAGTTTTCAGAGTGAGTCTGGAACAAGGAGTTAGTTTTAGAGAGTTTTTAGGGCTAGTGTTTGGAGTTGGTCTTATTAACAGAGAGAATTTGGATTTTATTATCTTAGTTTAGATAGAGAGTATAGAAATGTGTAGAGTAGTTTAGTTTATGGTTTTGAGTCATAATTTAGTGATATGTAATTAGGAACTTTACAGAACCTTTTATTGTGCAATTATTTTCTTCATCTTGGTTACTTCTGAAAGGAATTGGAGTGGAGTTTATTTAGATACTGCTGGAATTTATTCAACTTCAGGCTTTCTTATTTACTTTGTGAATTATTTGTGAATTTATACGTTCTACTCCTGGAGTATATATTGGTTTGGAATTAGATATATCTTGATTGGCAAGTACTTTGAATGAAAGTCATATCTTAATAAAACTGAAGGAATTTTACATACCTGTGTATGTTTTGTTTTAAATTTCATCGATTAACGTAACGATGTGGTGTCAGAAGAAATAAAAGGGTTAGCGAGAAAACCGTAACAAATTGGTGTCAGAAGTGGGATACAAACTTTAACACGTGCAATCGGAAATGGAATACAGCCAGTAACAAGTTAACCCAGATTTCGAGCGACAGACTTGACATGTTTAAGTAAAATGTCTTGCTTATGCGGAATTATTTTGGAACTTTTAATTATTTATCTGATATGTGGACAACATGAATGTCTGTTTGTGTTATATGCGGACGATGTGTGTATTTCGTGTGTAACACCTGAACTCAGTTGTAAAATTGGTTCCATGAATTTGATGTTTGCTTCAAGGTATTGTTTTGTTTTATACAACTTAAAACAGTGGGATCCTGGAAAATATACCATGAACTACAGAATGCCTGTCATCGCCTAACGACTAGAACATAGAACGGACATCCGGTAATAAAATTAATGTATTGTTGATATGTTAGAATAACTTGTGATTCGATTGTGCAAAGAGCATTTACTTGGAAAATGTTATCGGAATGTCAGAACACTGTCCATTCATGAGAGACTGTTTTGATGAGATTTCAGAACAGTGCAGTGACAGTAAAGTTGGAAATACACATTGTCCGGTTGTCTTAGTGAGATGGTTTTAATGGGATTTTAAAACGAGATATCGCTGGAAAAGAAACTAGGAAATGTTCCGTTATTGTCCAATTGTGTCATATTTTGATGGGATTTCAAAATAGCTAAGGCCTTGGAAGTGTTTGACATTGCTTGTATTAGTTAATCGAAGGTATACATTCTAAGCTGTGATATTTTGATTATCATATTTGTGTTCGACAGCTGGACGGAATATGGTGATGAACAATCTTGTGTTTTCATGGAATCTGATAACATAAGTCTCATTGGTTCACGTAGGTGAGGTGTTCATCAGCTAGATTCACGAATAACAATGGTTATCAACAGAATGTATAAAAAGAACTGGAGTGGGAGTCTACTCTTGGCAGGAGATCACCAGGAATACAGTCATAGATGGATTGTTTGGTGTTATCGACAATTATGGATAGTAATTGCTCGAGATATAGATAGGTGTTTATAATTTGGGAGAAATTATTGAACATGTAGAGAAAGTAGCAATATGGAGAAGGTGTTTTGATTGATAATGTCCTGTGTAAATCGGACTTTGAAAACTGACAATTTTGGATTTATTGAGAAGATAACTGTGAGTGTAATGTTGGTGACTGGATGTTTAGTTATAATTCACCTACATAGAGATAGTTCAGAAGTGACCCTGGATAGGAATTAATTTGAAATAGTTTTGAGTACAGGAAAGATGGTATGATGTGGTTAATTAATAAGAGACAAGTCACGGTGGAATTAATCAGATAATTTAAGAACAGATTAGAAGAAGCAAACATTGAGTATGTCAGAGAGGCACATTAAAAGAAAAGTTATGGGTGATCAACAGACAGACTGTTCCACCAAAGGTGTCAGAAAAATTCCAGATGTGGTCAATAGGGCAATTGAGAGGAACGGGTCCTGAGAACTTGAAAAGGAGAGCTAGAAATCAGTGTAGTGTGATAAATTAGGAGTGGACAACTAGATAACAGAACACAGTGCTTAATGAGAACCCCAAAGCGTATGACAGGATGATGTTTGGTCCATTCCTTGATGTGCTATATCTGTTTGAGACCCGTCAAGCACTGAAAACAATTAAATGTGTTTATGAACCCTTTGCTATCAAAGCTAAGGTACATGCACAGGTCATGGGGGATAAGTTGACATTGTAGATGCTAAGATTTTCATTGGTGAAAAATGTCGTCATATGTGATCTGATTGGTTGAAGAGGAAATTAAGGGGGGGGGGGGGGGGGGGAGATATACACTAATCGACTTTGGTAGGGTCAGTTAAGAAACTGTTGGCCAAGGCATTAGATGTGATTTGATTTAGATTTGGATATGAAAAGTTAAATGTTGGAAATATTAATGTCCGGTTTCAAAGGAATCTTGGAAGTGTAAAGTGATATCATTCTCAAGAGTATTGAGAAATGTAGATGTGTGCCTAGCTGGTGTTGATTTTATACTGGAAATACAAAAATGATTGCAACGGGGATGTCATCAGGAATTAAGTTTGGATTCAATGTGATTGTGAATCAGAATGTTTCAAGGAATTTCATGTTGAAAATACGAAAAATGATAGCTTTGTCTTCTGCGGATTTATTTTGTTTGGCCAATGGAATTGTGAATCGTGAGAATGTTAAAAAAGTTTTTGTTTGATATATTCAAAGGATATTCGGAAGGATTACAAGTGAGATATTTTGAATTTCTGAGGAATTATTAAAGTGTTTGAGATTACTTATACTTCAGTAGGTCATATTGAAGTGTGTTATAGAATTTGTGGTAGTGTGAATAATATTTGTTTAATATTTTGCGTTCAGTATGTGATTTTATCGTAAAATCCGCGTGTGTTATAGAATTTGTGGTAAAATTCTATCAGTGGTCCTATATTCTTTGGATTTATCAGCTCAGTGTGTGGTTTTCTAGTAAAATCCGTTTGTGTTATAGAATTTGTGGTAAATTCTATTAATGCTATTTTTTGGTTGGATATTTCGAGCCTGTGAGATTATGATTATTGTGAAAAGTAATATTGTGTTTTTGATGGAATTTGTGTTGCCAGTGCCCTTATAAGAGTCGATATGTGAAAGTCTATGAATTTCTGATTTTATCATGATGTCATTCTTGAGGAAAAACTTAATGTGGAAGTTAAAAAAAAAGTTTCATTCGGATTAATGTGTTAAATTTTGTAAATCAGACATCGTTCTTGGATTTAACAGTGTAAGATCTAGGATCTAGGAAGATTTCGAAGAGGATTGTCCGTAAAAGTTGTCAGAACCATCATTTTATGTTAAAACCAACATTTGGGATTTAAAGCTAAACTGGGTTAAAAAAAAAAGTAAAGAGTGACTGAACAGTCAAACGAAGAGTACAATATTATGACAACTGGGAGAAGACAGGAAGATGAATGGACTAAGTAACACTGCAAACGTGCGTTTTTTTTTAACTCTAATAATTTGGAAATGGAGTATTGACTTATGACTTAAGTTAACTGTATTTTGGAAATACCAGAGACATTTTCGCGAAAAATAGATAAGAAGAATAGCTTGTTAAGTGTTATACTGACTGGAACTATATCCAGGACTAAAATATTTTGGATTTAATCCTGAGGCGTTTGTTGGAGACATAAACTGTGGACATTCTATTATAGTACGTGAGGACAATTATCCTACCATGGGTTAGAAGTGCAGTGTCAGATAAAAGGAAAGAACTTGACAATAAAATTTCTTTGTGAGCATTATATTTCCGATGTGTTTTCCAGGAGTAAAACAAGCCGGCAGGAGATATTTGTGAGGTTCTCATTTTCATTTATTTGGATTTTTCTTTGTTTCCTATTTTTGAGGTGAGTAAAATGTAAGAGGTAAATTGAAGAGGGTCAGTTCAGTGGTAATATGGAAGTGGCCTCTAAATGGCCTTGGCGACTGTGAAGATCAGAGATAAGGTTTTAATTAGTAATTGATAGAGTTAACACCAGTGGAGGTTGTTTAAGCCTGTGGTGTAATTATTTGGTCTTAAGTATGTTAGATGTGAATAGTTGTCAGTTCCTTCTGGGGATGATATATTGTACCTTGGTGGTCACTCTCAGAGGCTGGTGTGTATATATATTATCAGAGGCTGGGTTAGGTCTGTATGGGTGGTTTATAAATAGGCATGTGGTCAGTCTCCAGGACTGGTATATGCATAGCTGCCTGGTCAGACTGGGGGACAGGTTTATGAATAGGTATGCGATCATCCAGAGGGCTGCATTGAAATAGATTCTCAGCTCTGGTATAAATAGGTATGTGGTCATTGGGTGGACTGCCTTAAAATAGCTTCCCGGGCTGGATATAAATAGGTATGTGGTCATTGGATAGGCTGCATTAAAATAGATTCTCAGACTGTGGTATAAATAGGTATGAGGTTATGATCTGTTTATAGTCGGTTCTTAGGGGTTGTATATATAGAACCTGACCATGATGTCATTCTTTTATTAGACTGTGTTGGTGTTTAAGTTTAGCATCTATTGTGTAGTGGGGTGAAGTAAGTGATGTCACTGGTCAAGAATAGTTTGCTGGCCATATATAAAGGACTGTTAACTTAGAGCAGGGGCTTTTTGGACATCGAGTGGTTAGAGGAGTTTTCAGAGTGAGTCTGGAACAAGGAGTTAGTTTTAGAGAGTTTTTAGGGCTAGTGTTTGGAGTTGGTCTTATTAACAGAGAGAATTTGGATTTTATTATCTTAGTTTAGATAGAGAGTATAGAAATGTGTAGAGTAGTTTAGTTTATGGTTTTGAGTCATAATTTAGTGATATGTAATTAGGAACTTTACAGAACCTTTTATTGTGCAATTATTTTCTTCATCTTGGTTACTTCTGAAAGGAATTGGAGTGGATTTTATTTAGATACTGCTGGAATTTATTCAACTTCAGGCTTTCTTATTTACTTTGTGAATTATTTGTGAATTTATACGTTCTACTCCTGGAGTATATATTGGTTTGGAATTAGATATATCTTGATTGGCAAGTACTTTGAATGAAAGTCATATCTTAATAAAACTGAAGGAATTTTACATACCTGTGTATGTTTTGTTTTAAATTTCATCGATTAACGTAACGATGTGGTGTCAGAAGAAATAAAAGGGTTAGCGAGAAAACCGCAACACCTTTAACAGCATTTTCAGATTATATGATGATGTAAACGGATAAGGAAAGGGCTTTAATAATGTTGGTATAACTTGTGCTCAATCCTTTTAGCTTTGATTTATGGCAATACAAATATGTTAAATTCATCAAATTTATAACATATAATAAAAAGTAGATGTTTAAAATAAACACAGTTTATATAAAATATATTCCATAAAAGTCAATTTAAAACCAGGCACTTGTTTACATATCGATAATGACACAGAAACATTAATCAAAGACAATACTTGATTACTTCATCTCACATTTCAGATGCTGATGTAGAAACACATTTCTGTTTGATTTATTTGTAATATGTTCTTAATTCAGAAGAATATTCTGAAACTGAACCAATTTTTAGTTTTCCTGTTTAGAATTGGCACATACAAATGATATTCTAACCGGAATGATTGAAACAGAATATCCTGACTAGCAATTGTTAGTCAACATAGCTTAAATCACGGTTTTGAAAATGTATTTATAAATATAAGCATATTTGAAGTACTTTAACCATGCAATAAAAAACTTGAAATTTAATTACAAGTGGCTTAATTACCCAATTTCTCGACAAAACACCCCAAAACCCAGCACGAGTTATAGTACACTATATACATCTATTTACATACATAATCAATAAGTTACAAGCATTAACAAAGTTCATGTTATGAATTTGTATATAATCATTAGTAAGTCATACACATCAAAATAAGGGAATATACTAAAGTTACGCTGGTGTATATCACAACAAACATTGTATATGGCACTGTTCGTCATACAGAAAATGGAAAAACAACGAAACCAGTCTGACTGGATATGATTTCACACCACTAGACAAAGGAACGTTTCATGTATTATCAAATCCTATGGTACTCTAGACAATGGTATATTTGAGTTGTTTCCAATAAACTATTTTAAATAAGTCATTTGCTTTTCCGGCTATGAGAACTAAGACCCATTAAGTCCAGACGTAGCTTGTCAGAAAATTGAGACAAAACAACATACTGTCTATTGACAATACAGGATGATTAGACTTGATAATGATGATATTTACAAATGTATTCAGAAATGTTAACATGAGCTAGCATCACCTAGCTTAACGAAGGCATTTGCCATTAAGTTAAAACAGCCTTATGAAAAGTTATTTCAAATTGACGTTCACACTGCTAGATACAATAATGAATAAATATAGCAGGTAACATGACAGGAGGATTACCTGAACATTCGTTCTGTGTCGTTGGTGAAAAAAAAACAAAAAAAAACATAACTTATCTATGATAATTGATCACAATACGAAAACATTAATATATAATTAAATACCATTTTACTTTCTCACATATCAATTTCTGATGCAATGCTAATATCTGCGTCAATCTTCTTCCTATTCATACACGGACTTGTGATATCCTATATAAACGTCCTTTTTTTTAGATTGAAGCAAGGCCTATATTATTTCAATACTCGAAATGAGCATGACCAAAACATTTTATTTGATAGATTTAGTAATTTTGACATTTAATGAATACAAACAACTCTTTAGCTATCTGCTTGAGTAAAGAATACAGACATTGACGTCATTTTCAACTTTTCCTAAACGCGTTTTACATTTAAGAAACAATGTACATGTACAAAAATGAAAATGGCATTTGTACGAAATGACAGTGATTTAAAATCCATGAAAATCTCAATTAGTAAAGGACGGAATTATAATAATTGGGTAGTTCTATAAGTTGTCCACGGTATATGAACGAAATCGGAATTTTCAGAGTAATGATCAATGGCCTTTGCCTGACGATGGTCGAAAAGCAGAAACGTACAAAATATGGATTTATTTCCGAAAATTGGATGATCATAATGACTGCACGAAATGTAAAGAATGAAATCATTTTTGGAAATGTTAAGAGATAATTCAGTAATATTACTGAAAGCTTATTTCAATATTTACATCAGATAGAAAACATATGTTTCACAACAACTAGTCAAAATAGGCACGTGGCAGGCACGTGACTATCACAAAAATCGTTACAGGTGATTGTGACACGAGGACTGCCACAAACAATAGATTCCAGAGGTAATTTGGCGCCCACCATTGAATGGGCTTTATTGTTCTTCGTAAGACTGATAATTTCTCTAATTTACCATTCTTTGCTCTCTTCCCCTAAATACGTTGATAACAAGGAAAACGTTTATACAATATAAAATCTAAAAAAAAAATGCAAGAAGAACTTTCTGAGAAAAAGCGATAACAAACTTCAACTGTTAAAATCTTGGATTGTTACGTGTCTGTTATTTTGATTTCCAAATCAGAACTGAAATGGAAGAGGCCTTACTGAGACTAACAGAAACCTACATTTGAAGTTAAGAAATATCCTTCCACCACTTTTTCAAGACATAGCGAGAACAATATTCAACGTCAAAACCCACGATGGCCGACTGTCGGCCATAACATTTTCCAGATAAGAGTTAAATTGAAAGGGCACAAGTATAGACCAAGAAGGACCTACATGTGAACTGTGAGGATTATCCTCCCAGTAATTCTCAAGAAATGGAATCAGGATCATGTACAGATGGAGGGGGTACTACTGACCACTGACGTAGGGCGATTTGTATAGCCAGCCATCATAGCATGGTGGACTGAACAGTTACACGTGATACAGACAATGGAACCTAAACATGCACTTTTTTTTTTACCAACAATGAGTAAACAATTATCTCTAACAAGATTCTTTGTATGTACAATATAGATATACATGTTTTAGATTCTTTGTATGTACAATATAGATATACATGTTTAAGATTCTTTGTATGTACAATATAGATATACATGTTTTATTTTATAGTACTTACAAAATGTACTTCAAGAAGCTGCAATTTTGTAAAAATATGGACGGATTATATCATTTTTATACCAAACCATAAAACAGACCCTGAAATAATGTTTAGGAAGAAAACAATCCATATAACTAAGTATAAGGTAGGGTAGTATACGTTGAACAAAAGAATGGCATATAATTATATGATCTTCAGTATTTAAGTACAAAGCACTTTTCCTTTATCCTGACGAATGCTTTATATTGCTATCATAATGTACCAGGACTCAAAAATGAGTTCCAGACGACCAATGTGCGGATTAATGAGTAAAAGAGCCTCATTTTATACCCGTACAAAACATTAAGAGTCCATATACAGAAGGTATTGTATTAAATATGGCCGGAATACTGAAAATACTTGGTAAAATATTACAAAGGATTGCTGTTCCCAATACTCTGTATAAAAATACTGACGATATTAAAGTTGTTCCTCCATCTGCTGCTACGTTACTAGGATCCAACTGAAATTGAATAAGTGTCATTTCTATCATTAGAACATGGTATCATCTTCTCTCTAAATGATTTAACATTGATAATGTACATTAGATATGTAATATTAAAGATATTTGATTATATCAATATGTTATGTTGTCTAAAACAGAACATGATGAAAACCATAAAAATACAAATATATTCTTATAATTTTATAGAGTTGGCGATATAAACATCTAAAACCAATTTACAAAGAAGAAACCTTATTGATATGATTTGATTGTATATGCTGCTATAATTTTAAAAGGAATATTGACACATGCAATAGAAGTACATCAATTTCACCAAAGAGTCTAAAGCATCTAGCGCTATACTAGCATTGTGAAATATATACAAGCGATTTAAACTTTGATGATTTTATCTTTATCACATTGGGTTAAAGAGACGACCTGTCTATGACTTTCATCCTTCCTTAGATACCTATTGTATAGGATATAACTAGTCAAACCTGTCTTAGAGACCACCTGTCTATACATACAGTCAAACCTTCCTTAGAGACCACCTGTCTATACATACAGTCAAACATGCCTTAGAGTCCACCTGCTGTAACTAGTCAAACCTGCCTTAGAGACCACCTGTCTATACCTACAGTCAAACCTGTCTTAGAGACCACCTGTCTATACCTACAGTGAAACCTGTCTTAGAGACCACCTGTCTATACATACAGTGAAACCTTCCTTAGAGACCACCTGTCTATACATACAGTCAAACCTTCCTTAGAGACCATCTGTCTATACATACAGTCAAACATGCCTTAGAGTCCACCTGCTGTAACTACAGTCAAACCTGCCTTAGAGACCACCTGTCTATACCTACAGTCAAACCTGTCTTAGAGACCACCTATCTATACATACAGTCAAACCTGTCTAAGAGACCACCTATCTATATATATAGACATACAGTCAAACCTGCCTTAAAGACCACCTATCTATACATACAGTCAAACCTGTCTTAAAGACCACCTGTCTATAAATAAAGTCAAACCTGCCTTAGAGACCACCTGTCTATACCTACAGTCAAACCTGCCTTAGAGACCACCTATCTATACATACAGTCAAACCTGTCAAAGAGACCACCTATCTATACAGTCAAACCTGACTAAGAGACCACCTATCTATACATACAGTCAAACCTGTCTTAGAGACCACCTATCTATACATACAGTCAAACCTGCCTTAGAGACCACCTGTCTATACCTACAGTCAAACCTGCCTTAGAGACCACCTGTCTATACATACAGTCAAACCTGCCTTAGAGACCACCTGTCTATACCTACAGTCAAACCTGCCTTAAAGACCACCTATCTATACATACAGTCAAACATGCTTTAGAGTCCACCTGCTGTAACTACAGTCAAACCTGCCTTAGAGACCACCTATCTATACATAGTCAAACCTGCCTTAGATACCACTTAACTATACATACAGTCAAACCTGTCTTAGAGACCACATGTCTATACATAGTCAAACCTGCCTTAGAGACCACCTAACTATACATACAGTCAAACATGCCTTAGAGTCCACCTTTCTATAACAACAATCACACCTGTCTTAGAGACCACCTATCTATACATACAGTCAAACCTGCCTTAGAGACCACCTATCTATACATACAGTCAAACCTGCCTTAGAGACCAACTGTCTACACCTACAGTCAAATTTGCCTTAGAGGCCACCTGTCTATAATTTCAAACCTGTCTAGGCGACCACATGTCAATAACTAGCTAAATCTGCCATATATACCACCTGTCTATAACTTAAGTCAAGCCTGTCTTAGGGACCACATCTCTTAAAAACAGTCAAACCTGCCTTAGGGACCACATCTCTAAAGTACAGTCAAACCTGCCTAAGGGACCACATCTCTTAAGTACAGTCAAACCTGCCTTAGAGACCACACCTCTAAAGCGTAGTAAAATCTGCCTTAGGAACCACCAGTCTATTAACAGACGATTTCCTTTTTATAATTAGCGATACACGAGCTTATACCTCAAAGAAGGTTCTTTAAATATATGATTACGGGTTTTGAAACACTGTTTACCTCGGTTAATGTTGATGAAAAATGCTACACGAAGAAATCTGAATAGTGTCAAGTAGATGCGAGCGATCAAATCCGCGCTGAGTTCTCTTTGCGAGTTGTAGCATATCCATTCTTGTAGAACCTACCGAATTGTAATGCTATTTGATTTGCCCCGACTTATTGTTTTAAAACACACGGTTGAGGACCCTTCAATTTTCGTAATCTAAGGAAATTACAATTAAAACATTGCGCCTAAAAGTGATTTTTACATTTATAGTCGCTTTATCTGACTGTTTGAGTTCTGCTATTCCTTAGACTGGTTTGAATTTTAACAGTATTTGTCTTAATATATTCCATGTATGCTATCGTAGCCTATATTGATACGGCTTTTGAGATACAAGCACCACGCCTGAAATGATAGACATATGTGCATGTTACATACATGAAGCATTATACACTTACCATAACCACAAAGACGACAAAGGTAAACTCACCAGGCCAGGACATTTTTAAAACAATATGTTTATATATTTGCATGCATAATATTACAAAAAGACGAACTTGTTGCCAAGCACCCTTAAATCCTAATCTACAGAGTTTATACTTAAGTGATGTATGTTAGATACTGTGTGTGTGTGGTCAACAGTGAAATCATATTGAGGGTGAGTGTCGTTAGGAGTGAAATCATATTGAGATGTGTGTAGGGGTAGAGGTGAAATCATATTGAAAGTGAGTGTGGATAGGATCGAAATCATATCAAGGGAGTTTGTGGGTCGGAATTAAATTATATTGAGGGTGTGTGGTAAACAGTGAAATCACATTTACAAGTGATATTGGTTATGCACTAGCTATTTCTACCACAATAGGTGGGTGTTATTCAACTCCCAAGGCACGGAAAAATATTACAACTGTTGAATAATATTCAGTTTATATCACAGGTGGAATAAACTCGAAATGCATTTTTATTGGTTGACACGGTGAACTTTGACCGGTACTACTTTTTAATCACGTGGTTCAATGCAATTTAATTGGCTAACACTTAAAGGCCGCTTCACGATGTCCTGGAAATGATAGCGCACCAGAAGTAGATCGCAGCTGTTTCGTTATATTCTTGAAAATATAATTATCAATTTATTGCTTTGAAAGAGAAAACCTACTCCTTATTTTGTTATGATTTGGAATGAATTGTTATATTTCCATACATTTCCGAATTTGTCAGTTTTGCATATCAATTAGCGGCATTTAAAACTAGGTCATATCCTTACACCACAACTGATATTGTGAAAAGAACACATGTTGACACAAAACAGGCGAGTTCGTCCTCAGAATAGCTTTTCTATTGTGGCAGAAACAGGTCACACAAACTCGTGGTTGTTGTATATGGTATTTCTTTCACTCTTGTTATTTATTTTTCGCTAAAGCTTGTGTCTTTGAAACGTTTGAAAAACTAACTAACTTGAGTAAAAGAAATAACATATACAACAACCATTCATTGCGTAAGCTCTATTTATCTATCTATATGCTCGTGCTATGTGATATAATAAATATACATTAAGCAGGTTTATAGTTGATAAACAAAAGCTATATGTTTTTGATAGCTAACTATACGGATAGGGACGTGCAGATATACCTATTCATCTCCATTTTCTTGCTGTAAAGAAAACAGATCACAAATCATCACGGATAATAGAAACAAACAGGAATATGAAAAACATGAGAAAACAAGTCTTTACATAAACAATTATTATCAGATAACTCAATAGCTCGGTTACGTACTCTGTTCAATTTTCTTATTGTATAGCGATACTAATAATTCATTTTTCCTCTAAAACAATGATGAGCATAATTTCTGTTAATATTGTTTAAAGAATAAAACTTCATGATTAAATCAAGGAATAATAGGAAAAGAGCAAAGATCAATTGGTTGTCTTATAGTAGTTAGTCCATGTCTATCATTCACATTTCTTTGCAACACATTTCCAAAATGCTTTCATATAGATTTTTCCAATTATAATCTTTACCGCAGGCACATCGACGTTAATGATGATGGACTGTCATTGTCTGCTTGCAAAGTATAGACAACATTGTTCTGTCCTTCTAAAATATCGTCACGCTGTCAGAAGCGTTATCGTTAGTATTATCATTCATTTCACCATCTTTTAATCCGTGCGACTTTTTCTCGGGAGTCTCATGTCCATTTTCAGTTTCGGTATTGGTTTGCGTATTGCCCTCGGAACTCTGTCGTGAGCTAGCACCATAATTCAGCCCTTCTCGTTCCTTCTTTTCCACAGCAGAATCAGTTTCAGTTTCGGTGTTAGTATCACTTGTCGTTTTGGCGTCTGAAATTTCTTGTGTTTCCTCACTTGGCTGCGTGTTAGGGCCAACACTCAATCTCGAATAATTTCCAGGTTCCATATTTGGCTTTTGTTCTGTATTCTCAGATGTAGTCACATCTACAATGCCAGGCTGACTATCTGGTTCCTGGTCTGTAAGTTCTGGCTTATTGGACGCTGAAACTATTAACGTAACCATGTTACCGGAATGAGAAGAGCTCTCGGCAACTTGATTCGGTAAAGGAGCAGTATTATCTATGTCATTGGTCTTTACCTGTTCATTTTCGTCCTTCTGCTTTTTGTTTTTCTTTTGTTTCTTCTTTTTTAATCTCTTTACTTCCGTGTTTTCCTGTTCACTGGTTCTCTCCAGTGGTGGCAGTTTCCGATCACGTGGTACCAACTCTAGGTGTCCTCCTCTGGGAGTTGATTTTTCCCCGTCACTGTAAATAAAATCAAGTCTTAAATATAAACTAAGCCTAAGTAGAAGTCAGTCTTGTTTATCATATTAGAAGGCAGTGGGAATAACAATAGGTTTATGATCTAAATTTCAAATAAACTATTAAAAATGTTGATCAAATAGTTTGATCTATCAGAGACATATATACACATATATGTATATATGTCTCTGGATCTATCACTATTATGGATACAAAAGAGACTAGCAAATCAATGCAAAATGTTAACCACCTTTCATTGGAATCGCTAACTTTGTTGTTCGCCAATCTTGTCCTGATTTTACTCGCAGAAGTTGGACTTCTAAATCAAACAGAAAGGATACAAGCTGCTATATAAAGCTGTAGGCATTGCGGCTGAAATAAATTATTTTACTATTAACTAAGTTATATCTTTCTTTTCAGTTTTAAAAACGTCTGTATTAAACACAACCACACACAAATACGTGATCCTATACGAGGTACAGATAGGTATAGACATGCAGGAGGTAAATAAAGCATTAGTCGTGTTAAATTAATGTCTTTAGATTCCTTTAGTTACCGATATTTACGATGCTCGCCTAAAACTGTTACGTCATAACTACCAACAGACGTTTCGGGATGTTTCACTTCGTCAATAACAAGTAATACTACTTCAAATTGATTTTCTTATCTTGTTTATAAATTCATAATTTTATAAATAATTATTCAGATGATGCTTGATATGTGTTCAGAAATAAAGAAATGCACAATTACATGTATTTATGGTGTGATATCTATTAAGTCTAACCAAATATGATTAATTGTTGAAATAAACACAATTTGTGCTTTCTTGTTTTGCTGTTGCGTTTACCCCGCCCCTAAATTTCGACCAAGCGCTATAACCCCAAATGTTCGTCGCGAAGAAAGTTTGTAAAAAAGGTTATTTAAGAAAACATCTTGTTAGTAAAACTATTTCAAATATCTGTTAGTCAGTGTAAGCGAGTACGGAAACTTTCAGTAATTCGGCAATTACATTTGAATTGGAATGAGTGCAGATCTGTGAGGGGTTAAAACTAGTTCATGGTATAATCATCATAATTTTATACCATAAATACTTACTCCATAGCTTGCTTTTTATTTCTCCTTTTCTTTCGTTTTCGACTGCATAGTTTTGAGTAAAGTAGCAGAAGCAAATATTAAGCAAATGCAAACAACACAACCAAGCACTGAAGCATTTTACACACCAGCTCAAGCAATAGTAAACGTAAATCAAAGGAAACATGATACGTGTGAAATGATATAAACCCAGAAAAAAGAACAATTAAACATACAGAATTTGCGAATAAAGAAATTTGAGACAGAAAGCTGTTCCTGTCGTATCTGAAGTTATTCCTCAAAAGACGCGTCGGGATATCTCGGTAACACAATTTTACACTGGATAGTTATTGACTTTAAGATCGACATTTCTTTCAATTAAAAAGACAGCTACACCGTGTTTTAAAATCAAGTGCAGACTTAATACTTTCTAAAATCACTTTTGACATTTTGTGAAATATTTACCCAGTAGATCTTGCAGTTGTCATTCTCCTGAAAGTATTGTACAAAGCAAATCAATACGTAAAACTGAATAATAACTGATACCAAATACATGTATTATGAAACAAGAGGCCCATAGGGCCTGTTCGCTTACCTGGATAATTCAGTAAATGTGGAGAAACTCATCTGAACAGAAGTAGGATTTTAAAGAATGTGCTATATTTCCCCTAGTGGCCCCCATCTCTCAGACTAACCGTTTTAATACAAATTTGGATCGCCGTCATCCAAAGACGCTTCAGACCAAGTGTTGACAGATCACGTCATTCCAACATAAGAAGGAGTTTGAAGAATTTGCTATATATCCCCTATTCGGCCTGCCCCCTCTCCCCCGGGTCAATGTAACATGGACAAAAGTGAATTTTATTACTTACTCAGACGTAAAGTCAAAGGACGCCTTATTCGTTTCTTGTCCTTCCGGCCTGTCTCTCACGTTGGATTTCTCTGTAAGGAACAAACAAAGTACAGGTCATGCCTGTCAGTAACTTATAATAAAATCTAGTTATAAATTTGTGTTCAGTCGTTACTGTTGCTAGTTAGGAAATATGCAAATTGCTGACGAACTTAGAAAATGTTTCTTTAAAAATGCAATATCACAAACCTTAAATGTATGTAAATCAATCATATACTGGGTAAAAGATAATATTCGCGACTATATTATGTTTAAGACAGAGAAATTTCACCAAAAAAGTACATTTTTCTGGAGCAGAACCAACAACCAAGTCATATTGAATAAATAGCATAGATTATTGGTTATAACTGGTGAGAGCTTATACTATAGGTATAGAGGCATTTTGTGTATTTAATGAGCAATCGTGTTAGCACAATTGCTTAAAATCTAGAGAACCATCAAAAAATGTATTAGTTTAGTTGGTAGAGATAATTGAGTTTATTCTAAATGTAATTGACAACCAATGGAAATACTTTGGTGGCCAGTACAGGAACAATATTAAAGGTTAGTAAAGCTAAACAAGAAATATATTTTAAAAAAGATCAACGGCATAGTTTTAATTCGGGTGGTTATAATGTAAAACTTCTGGTGAAATAGATTAACGAACTAATACGTTTCAGCAATGATAACAAATCAGTTTGAATTATTTTTGGTGATAATAAGACTGCATTGAATCAGGAATATAATTGCATTGATGTGTCATTTGAACAGATACATGTATCCACTTATTACGATATATCGATAAGTGATACATTGCCATAACGCCTCAATAATTCTATATAGATAACCGAACAATCGGTCTGGAATCTAATTTTACAAACCAAGAGAAGAATCCTCTGAATACATCTATTAATATCAAACTTATAGAATATGTAATCGAAATTTTTCTGCTTTTTTATTGGGTTGCCACGGGATACACTGTCAGCATCTCTTCGGGAATTGGAATATCTAGGAAGCTGTTCGTTGCATAACATCGTACCATTACTGCTATATATTTACATTTTGGTAAGTAAAACGATTTGCAGTCTATGTGAGCATATGCTAACTCAATTTTAATTTTCAAAAATCACAAAAAAATATGTCGAGAATATTAATATAAGCTTTAAACTGTCTTTTTTGGTGTCTTTGGTCGTTATAGATGCCAGAGCTTTGAAAACAAACGTGTCATATTGTGCATTTACAGGATTCGATACCCTACGCTGACTAGGAAAATTTTGTTGGTGATAAAAAGAAATCATTTGAGTAGTTCAGTTTTTTTATCATCAATAAGGTATGTCAAAACTCCTTTTGTTCATTGTCTTGCTGTTTTGTAGTTTTTCGTTGTAGGGAAAGTTCCACGAGTAACCGTCTTTGGAAATGAGCAGCAGTTAGACTTTGCCTCGTCCCCTATAAATCCGACTGACCTCTTTACGTCTGTGGGCTAGCAGTGACAACATGTAACCAGTTTATCTTTACAAACACTATTTTGGCTGTCTCACTTCAAATGTGTCGACAAAATTACAAATGTGTTTTTGGTAGGCCGTTTGTGTTATTTCGTATCTGATCGCTGTAAGGGTCAAACATGTAGACCGATGTATAATCTACCAAACCAGTCAAGTGGCTATATACGGTCAAATACAAGTAGAACTGACTTTAGTAACTTTCACTAAATATTATTTGAATTCAGCTTTCAGAGAAAGTTCAAATTTCGTGAAAAATCACCTATGTTGCAAAACCAGTCCGACAGATTCATTCGTTTTATTTTCTCAGCAAATACTGTCAATATGTCAATGCATTAATGAAATAGTCAATCCTGGCAACACTGAACTCGTTGTATCCTGTATATATTAGCAGAAGAGTTTTTAATAACCACTGTCTTATTTTAAGATATCATGACGGTCTTTGTTTTTGTCTTTGAATGTGTCCTTTAATGAAATGGAGAACCAACAAATGAAGGTTTTGACATCTTTATTACGCCAATCTTCTTGATTACAGACACAACATAAATGCTACCATATTGACCAAACTGTGCATCCATAATTGAAGATATTTTCCAAGCACAAAAATTTACATCTGTTCACGCGATACAACACCACAGCAACAACATATATTACAATATATCTAGGCGGAGGATATACACGCAGATATCACCATGGAGAGTAACATGATTATGTTACCACAGCAATGATATTTGGGTATAAGACCACGCTATTAAGAGTTAATACTGAAATGTTAGCAGTGGTGTAGATATCTCACAATTAAACAAAGGGTGTAACAACAACTTCCTGTCGTAACTTATCAACACATCGCTGTATGTGTCAGACATGACAATTATTTCCAATCAAAACCTCCGAGGTGTTCCACATAACAGAGGAGCAATAATAATGTATATAACCGTTATATACCACTTATAATACTACTAATAAACAAGAGGCCCATGGGCCTTAACGGTCACCTGAGATTTGAAGTATTTCAGTTAATCTAATTGACCCTTTTGAGCCCATCCATCAGCCCCTAGGGGTCAGTCAGGGCCAACAGGTGTATACCATTAAGCTGTCATCCAATGCTGATAATGTTAACAAAGTTAGAATGAATTCCAATAGAAATCCAACAAATTATAGTCAAAAATGTGATTTCCCTATATAAACTATAGTAAAGTTTACCCCCTCCCCAGGGGCAAATGTGAAACCCTTGGGTCATGAAATTCACAATTTTGGTAAAGCACCTTAAGACCCTTCCACCTAGGAAGAATGTTTGATTCCACCATATCTGAGAGCAGAGAAGATCTTTGAAGTTTTAGTCAATTTGACCCTTTTTAGCCCCGCCCATCAGCCCATGGGGGTCAGTCAAGGCCAACATGTATATACCATCAATCTGTTTACCCATGCTGATAATGTTAACCAAGTTTGAATGAATTCCAATAGAAATCCAACAAATTATAGTCAAAAATGTGATTTCCCTATATAAACTATAGTAAAGTTTACCCCCTCCCCAGGGGCAAATGTGAAACCCAAGGGTCATGAAATTCACAATTTTGGTTTAGCACCTTAAGACCCTTCCACCTATAAAGAATGTTTGATTCCACCATATCTGAGAGTAGAGAAGATCTGTGAAGTTTTAGTCAATTTGACCCTTTTTATAGCCCCGCCCATCAGCCCCTGGGGGTTAGTCAAGGCCAACATGTATATACCATCAATCTGTTTTCCCATGCTGATAATGTTAACCAAGTTTGAATGAATTCCAATAGAAATCCAACAAATTATAGTCAAAAATGTGATTTCCCTATATAAACTATAGTAAAGTTTACCCCCTCCCCAGGGGCAAATGTGAAACCCTTGGGTCATGAAATTCACAATTTTGGTAAAGTACCTTAAGACCCTTCCATCTATGAAGAGTGTTTGATTCCACCATATCTGAGAGTAGAGAAGAAGATTTTTGAAGTTTTAGTCAATTTGACCCTTTTTAGCCCCGCCCCTCAGGCCCCTTGGGGGTGGGGACCATATAATTCACAATTTTGGTTGACCTTTAGCCATAAAAGCTTCCTGCCAAATTTCATTGAATTTGGTTTAGGGGTTTTAGAGAAGAAGTCGAAAATGTAAATTGTTTACGGACGCACGACGCACGACGACGGACAAAAGGCAATTAGAATAGGTCAATTGAGACTTTGTCTCAGGTGACCTAAAAAGGGTGTTAATGAGTTGATGCTATTTGCCATATTGATCAATGGTAAATCACAATGTAATACTGGACAATTCATGGATTTACACATACGACGGACAGAAGCGTTACTACATTGATTTTTACAAACACAAAATTAGTAATTCCTTTATCGGGTTCGTACCAGCTGTACCGGGTACGATTCTGTTGTACTCGTAATGGAACCGGCGTATCGCGTTGCAGCGCCACTTAGATATTTTTGAATATTTTGCCATGTAAATGTACTGTTTCTTAAATCGAGGCAAACAATCTCCATTTTGGAGACATGAAGCCCCTCGGTTTTACCGGCAGGGCACTAATAAATTACTATATAATTTGTAATATTTGCGGGGGCTTTAAATTTACATTATTCTCGGTCATTAAATAACACAGCCAAAATAACTACACAGCAAATATTTAAATTTTCAAACAGAAGCGTAAAGTGAGAACTGCAGAATGTTAACAAGGCATGATTACACGTTTAAAACCCACGAAAAAGTCACCGGAGTCCCGCAAATGTTAACAAATATATAGTTTACAGGTAATAATTTTAACCTTGACATTAGCAAAAAGGAAACAAAATCAATGCTTATGTGTGAAGCGTGATATAGCAAGGAAGGTCGCCAAATTGGGAACTCTCTTTAGAGTTTAATGTACTTATTCGTATAACTGGTACGAACTCGATAAAGAAATACAAAGTACTATAAAAACAAATTCAGAGTTGATTCATTATAGTCAAAATGAGTTTAACTACATAATGCTGCAGTATCGCCCTTCTGGAGTTCGTCAGTGATGACGAGGGCCTAAAGTGGTGATACCATGTCCATATCTGTATACTCTGAGCCGTATCCATGTCAAATAAACCAAAAGCGTAACATAAAGTTTTACCCATACTGCATTCGACAATATTATGATAATAAATGTGATGATTAATAGAACAAAAAGTTCCGAATGAAAATAATACTCCTAAAAATCATACCACTGCCACATGCTCACACAATTTGTAAAATAGAAACAAAGAAACCAAAGAAAATTTGAATCTGACAAAAACAACGAAATCCACCGGATACATAAAATACATCATACAAGTTTGGCGTGTATTGCAAAAAAAAAAAAATTCAATAAATTAATCAACGCAGACATTGGATCAATATGTCCATACATTGCGTAGACTGAACACCTCTGGCAGAGAACATTTACTACATCATGAAATACTGATGATTTGATTTGTACAAAACATTCATGTGAAATGAAAGCTTTCAGACAATAATATCTACAGAAAATGGTCTCGCTTTAACATGACTTCACCACGTTACATTGACCAATTCCTTCTCCACGTATGGCATTAGCTTTACACAACTGTATACAAGACGCCCATGGGCCTTCATGGTCACCTGAGTTCTAAAATATTCCAGTCAATTTGACCTATTTTGACCTCAGTCAGGGCCAATATGTGCACATCATCTAACCAATTTTGATTATGGCCAATGGTTATTCAAACAAGAGGCCCATGGGGCCTGCATCGCTCACCTGGTTGGATTAGGCCAAATGTCAAAATAATGTTCATATTCAATTTGTTTTATTTGTTAATCTCTAACAATGCTATATATGGTTATAGTGTGGGAATCCAAACTGCTTTAAAGATTAATGAAGTCCTGACTCTCTAAGGTCTGAAAGACCTCAAGAATTGCTTTTAGAACATGCATTCCTCACTTTATGACTAGTAGTGATTCAAAGGAATTACCTCTATTTCACCTATTGGGCCCCGCCCCTTTGGCCCCTCGGGGGTCAGAGTCACCATTTATGCAAAATCTGTTCTTCTTCCCCCAAGGATGTTTCTAATTAAATTGGGTTCAAATCCATTCATAACTTTATGATAAGTAGCGATTTAAAATAATTACCCCTATTTCCCCTATTGGGCCCCGCCCCTTTCGGGTCAGAGTCACCATTTATGCAATATCTCTTCCCCTTCCCCCAAGGATGTTTCTGACCAAATTGGGTTCAAATCCATTCATAACTTAATAACTAGTAGCGATTTAAAGGAATTACCTCTATTTCCCCTATTGGGCCCCGCCCTTTTGGCCCCTTTGGGGTCAGAGTCACCATTTATGCAAAATCTGTTCTTCTTCCCCCAAGGATGTTTCTGACCAAATTGGGTTCAAATCCATTCATAACTTTATGACTAGTAGCGATTCAAAGGAATTACCTCTATTTCACCTATTGGGCCCCGCCCTTTTGGCCCCTCGGGGGTCAGAGTCACCATTTATGCACAATCTGTTCCCCTTCCACCAAGGATGTTTCTGACCAAATTGGGTTCAAATCCATTCATAATTTTATGACAAGTAGCGATTTAAAGGAATTACCTCTATTTCCCCTATTGGGCCCCGCCCCTTTGGCCCCTCTGGGGTCAGAGCTACCATTTATGCAAAATCTGTTCCCCTTCCCCAAAGGATGCTTCTGACCAACTTGGGTTCAAATCCATTCAAATCTTTATGACTAGTAGCGATTTAAAGGAATTACCTCTATTTCCCCTATTGGGCCCCGCCCCTTTGGCCCCTTTGCGGTCAGAGTCACCATTTATGCAAAATCTGTTCTTCTTCCCCGAAGGATGTTTCTGACCAAATTGGGTTCAAATCCATTCATAACTTTATGACTAGTAGTGATTCAAAGGAATTACCTCTATTTCCCCTATTGGGCCCCGCATCTTTGGCCCCCTCGGGGGTCAGAGTCACCATTTATGCAAAATCTGTTTCCCTTCCCCCAAGGATGTTTCTGACCAAATTGGGTTCAAATCCATTCATAACTTTATGACAAGTAGCGATTTAAAGGAATTACCTCTATTTCCCCTATTGGGCCCCGTCCCTTTGGCCCCTCGGGGGTCAGAGTCACCATTTATGCAAAATCTGTTCCCCTTCTCCCAAGGATGTTTCTGACCAAATTGGGTTCAAATCCCTTCATAACTTAACAACTAGTAGCGATTTAAAGGAATTACCTCTATTTCCCCTAATGGGCCCCGCCCTTTTGGCCCCTCTTGGGTCAGAGTCACCATTTATGCAAAATCTGTTCCCCTTCTGCCAAGGATGTTTCTGACCAAATTGGGTTCAAATCCATTCATAACTTTATGACTAGTAGCGATTTCAAGGAATTACCTCTATTTCCCCTATTGGGCCCCGTCCCTTTGGCCCCTCTGGGGTCAGAGTCACCATTTATGCAAAATCTGTTCCCCTTCCCCCAAGGATGTTTCTGACCAAATTGGGTTCAAATCATTCAATCTGTATGACTAGTAGTGATTTAAAGGAATTACCTCTATTTCCCCTTTTGGGCCCCGCCCCTTTGGCCCCTTTGGGGTCAGAGTCACCATTTACGCAAAATCTGTTTCTTCTTCCCCCCAAGGATGTTCTCTAAATTAAATTGGGTTCAAATCCATTTCATAACTTTATGATTAGTAGCGATCTAAAATAATTACCCCTATTTCCCCTATTGGGCCCCGCCCATTTGGTGCTCAGAAGTCCCATTTATGCAATACTCTCTTCCCATTCCCCAAGGATGTTTTCTGACCAAATGTGTTCAAAATCAATTCATAACTTAATAACTGTATCCGATTTAAAGGAATGTACCTCTATTTCCCCTATTGGGCCCCGCCCTTTGGCCCCTCTGGGGTTCAGGCTACCATTTTATGCAAAATTCTGTTCCCCCTCCCCAAAGGATGCTTCCTGACAACTGGGGTTCAAATCCATTCAATCTTATGACTAGTAGCGATTTAAAGGAATACCTCTAATTCCCCGATTGGGCCCCGCCCCTTTGGCCCCTTTGCGGGTCAGAGTAACCATTTATGCCAAAATCTGTTCTTACTTCCCCAAGGGGATGTTACTGAACAAATTGGTTTCAAATCCCTTATACTTTAGACTAGTAGTGATTCAAGGCATTACCTCTAGTCCCCCTATTGAGGCCACGCCAAGTTGGCCCACTCGGGGGTCAGAGTCACCATTATGCAAAATACTGTTCCCACTTCCCCAACGGATTTTTTAAAGGAATTACCTCTATTTCCCCTATTGGGCCCGCCCCGTTGGCCCCTCGGGGGTCAGAGTCACCATTTATGCAAAATCTGTTCCCCTTCTCCCAAGGATGTTTCTGACCAAATTGGGTTCAAATCCCTTCATAACTTAACAACTAGTAGCGATTTAAAGGAATTACCTCTATTTCCCCTAATGGGCCCCGCCCTTTTGGCCCCTCTGGGGTCAGAGTCACCATTTATGCAAAATCTGTTCCCCTTCTGCCAAGGATGTTTCTGACCAAATTGGGTTCAAATCCATTCATAACTTTATGCCTAGTAGCGCTTTAAAGGAATTACCTCTATTTCCCCTATTGGGCCCCGTCCCTTTGGCCCCTCCGGGGTCAGAGCTACCATTTATGCAAAATCTGTTCCCCTTCCCCCAAGGATGTTTCTGACCAAATTGGGTTCAAATCCATTCATAACTTTATGACTAGTAGCGATTTAAAGGAATTACCTCTATTTCCCCTATTGGGCCCCGCCCCTTTGGCCCTTCGGGGGTCAGAGTCACCATTTATGCAAAATCTGTTCCCCTTCTGCCAAGGATGTTTCTGGCCGAATTTGGTCAAAATCCAATAAGAACTTTTTGACTAGTAGCGATTTGAAGCAAATGTTGACGGACGACGGACGGACGGACGACGGACGGACGACGGACGCTGCGCCATGACATAAGCTCACCGGACCTTCGGTCCAGGTGAGCTAAAAACGATGCTTCCTTAATATGAACTAGAGTAAAGTTTGCCTCCTCTCTAGGGGAATGCGAGGCATGAAATTCAAGATCTTGAGACTATTTTTCGATCTGTGGGAGAATTTGATTCTACTTTATCTGATTCTAGAGAAGATTAAGTGAATTTGACCCGTAAACACCCCGCCCTCAGCCACCTGGGGATTAGGGACCGATGATTCCCAGCTTTGGATAACATTTGGCCATGGAAGATTTCTGCAATTGATTAAAGGGTTTTTGAGAAGAAGAGGAAAATACTAAATGTTTATAGACATTTAGTATTTAGCACGATGACGGGAAAAAAGGCGATTTGAAATAGTTCCTTTGAGGCTGTCTCTCGGGTGACGTTAACCTGTTTGTACTAATACTACCTGGACATCATTTTGTCATTTTATGGAAGTATTCTGTGAATTCCTTCTTGGTTAATACTGTTTTTACGGATTGGCGATATGTTGTTTACATGAAAACAATTCTTGATGATAACATTTAATGGAATGAGCATTACGTTTGAGAAGGAGAAGGACACGACAAGCAAACATTGATTTACCGGAGGGAGTGAGCACCTGGTCATACTAGTCACCTCCAAACTCTATACGATCTCTGCATTAACAAGAAAAGCCATCCGCATATTAAACATGCACCAATGTACCAAAATAGTCTCCACACCATAAAATGAAAAAAATAACCTGAACATATTCATAAAATAATGCCCTCCTTTGTAGTCGCACGGTGCAAGACAAACGAAACAACCCACAGTGATACCATATATAATGATCTTGATGACGAAAATCAAAAGTAAATAATTACAGAGTTCTGGAAGCTCGAATGGCTCCTACATCTTTTACAAGTGCTTTTCAATATTTCTGGTTGGTTTCAAAGCCTATTCGATACATATCAAATAGTAAAATATATCTGTATACTCTAAGAAAGTATGTGGCGAAAATGCCAACTAAGATAAATTTCCATGAGATGCTACCCTTAACGAGTTCATGGTTTTCAATTCCAATATATCCCGTAAAATTAGTAAAGAGAATAAACTGAATAAAGCGTTAAGCATGCAGGTATGTTGGTGTAAGATACCGATATTAAACAAAAGGTACAAGAATCCATACGACGTAGTTGTACCCTTACGTGACCGGATAATGTCAATTCAGTGTAAATGTGGATATTCATTTTTCTGTGTATTCATATACTGCAAATTTCCTGATTTCAGATTACTTACATTTTCGCGTATGACCAAAACAAATTGATGCATTTGCGAAACAAAAATATATACAATCGAAAATTTAAAGCATGAAAAATCTTTCAGGTAATTTTACTGGTTTGCCACAGATATTTATATTATAAAACACTCAAAAATATCAAAAAACACTAACACCAAGCCAAAAAATCCACATTTACAGAATCTCAGCCTTCGTAAGAATGACTTTTTTCCTAGTTTTGTGCCAGTAAACTGGACTTTATTTTGTTAACGATTTGAGTCTTTGTTAATGTCCATGAGTTCCTCTTGCACTCCGTCCTTTTGATTGGGGCGTTTTCCTGTAATGAAGAATAAATGACCGTAAAGAAATGTGAAGTCAAGATGGCAATGATGGTGTATGGATATAGATGGAAGAACTTCCGAAAATTAGTCTTTTTGATAGAAATGCATCCTCAGTTTTTGCTTAAACAAACCCCAAATAATTAAATTTTGTATGAAACACGCATTTTCATTGGCTGAAATAATTTTGTTATACCTCCATAACAAAATTTTTGACGTTGCAAAATGTAACGTCATTTTGATTGGCTGATGACGTTGCGTAATAATTTATCACAGAAAAGAGTTCACAAAAGAAAGTGAAATATCTTGGTGTGTATAAGACGAAATTAAATTATAAGAATTAACATTAATTATTTTTTCTGTTATACAGTCATAACATAAAAAACTGGAATGTACTCTCTTCATAAACCGCTTCATTTAGAGTACACTCCAGTTTTTTTCTGTTATGACTGTATAACAGAAAAATAATTGATGTTAATCCTTAAATAATGTCTGATGAAAGAGTGAAAAGCATGATGACATAGTAAACTTGGCGATGACAAAAGGTAGAATTGGTGCTTTCTGCTATCGTCCGAGTCAACTGAAATTTTGAAATTTGCTGACGAAGACAACAGGTACCTTTAACACCACTAGGGCATATTCCCTGTATGGTATGATGTTTGACCTATTTGGTGCATCAGTGTACTTTAATAATCCATTGTTAGTACCTTAGAACGTAAATCTGTTTTAGTTGACAGTGATTTATCTATCAGGTGTCAGTGATAAGGCAGAAACCGACCTTTCCGACACAGCTGGTTGTATATTTAACCTATTCTGATTTAGTCTTTATTTTGTATTTCGGTATTATATAGTTTGTTTTATCAAATAAGAATGATATAATTCCGAAAATCGTTATTTTTTAAAGAGAATAAATGTGACCTCGGAGGTCTTGAAATGGAGTACATGGATATGATTTTTGTCCCAAAGGTAAAATTTTCTTAATGTACACCATGAGCTGTTTAATAGTTTCGTATAGACTGTTTTTATTTGTTGTAGATAGACATTCAATTACCATGTTTTGTATTTGTGCAGAATGAGACTTTGTTGAATTAAGTACCGTCTTGAAGGCTTTCTTAGTTACAGCTCAGAATCAGCCTAAGTTGTTTGTCATTTCAGATCTTAGACGTAGCTTTTGATAGGAGATACATTTGGTATGGTCTGGCATTTCATTCCTGCTGTCTGTGTATCAAAGTTCTGAACAGAAGGATCGATAAACATGTCTAGCAGAGTCAACACTTTAGAAAACCTTTCTTGTGTGCAATGAAAACATACTTACTTATACATGCTTGTTTTATGCAGACAAGATTCATCTTTAGAATTTTTCATTGAAAGTAATGTACATCGAGGCATTTTACACTGACAAGACCAATGTATTCCTTCATAAAGCAAAGAATTAAAATGATCGAGTCTTGGCAACTGTCATCATATGTCTTGTCTCAAATATAAGGTTGGTAACGAGACAAGAATTAGTCGATGACTATTTGACAACTGACAGTGAACAGTCGTCAAGGCTTAGTCATTGCAATCTTGTTTTGACAAGACTTTTTCGAAATCAAGCAAACACAATTCTCAGTCTCCGTGTTAAATAAGGTTTCTGTTCAGTATATCAAGCCATTATGGAAATAACAAGCATTTCTCAATATTAATAATTACTTTACTGATATCAGTTCAAATCTACTAGTATTAGTATCAATATTAGTATTAATAATATTAATACATGATTTATACATAAATTATCCATAACTTTTAGGAAGTACCACTGATGTATCAATATTAATAAACAATAAATATTAAGGGGGGAAATAAGAAGGTTAAGCGTTCGGAACTCCTCTACTATGAGAGTGAGAGAATCTTTCCTGCTTGAATGATGAAAACTTGTTAGCTTGTCATGTCGTCACTCATTTGATGACATCACTCACCCGTACTTATGTTTTCACTTCTTTAACCCCAACTGTTGACAAGGTTGAATGATATGACTTTTAACAGAACTGTCGCTATATCTAAATGATGTTCGGAGGACCTCTCGAAAATATACCAATATCCCGCGAGGACGTCGATTTATTTTTTATTAAACAAATTCTTGAAATACAATTAATATTAATAAATAAAACATTGTTTCTTGATATTAATAAATGAGTGATTAATATTAATGAACGAATTATAAACAAAAACCTGATTTTTCAAACTTGATGAATAATTGATAAATATTGATAAACGACTGTTTTTCCACAATGGCTTGCCATAATGTAGATAAGTTTTCTATGTGATTACATGAACTTCGGTCATTACAGAACACTGTTTCGGTCTTATGACTATTTCTTTCATGGCTCTCTCATGAATATTCATTTCATGACTCTCATGAATATTCATTTCATGGCTCTTATGAATATTCATTACATGGCTCTCATGAATATTCATTTCATGGCTATCTCATGAATATTCATTTCATTGGTCTCATGAGAATCTATATCGGCACTCTGATGTTATAAATTTCATAACATTGATATGATGAATATTTCTTTCAGCAGACAGCTCTCATGAAAAGGGCACTTCAGAAACGTTTGTCATTAATGTAAATGTTCTTTCATTCATTGTCAAGGTTGTTCTTGGTTACCGCTTCATGATTGTGGTGAGACAGTTACGAACAGCTTGATGCAATTCATAGGATTACATCTTATATTAATAACTTTCAAAGAAAAAACCAAGACATTATGTAAAAGGAAACATTTATTTGCAGAGAAAGTTGTACATCACTCAATAACACCTAAAAGCGTTTCGTATTTCACCGGTCCGAGATTTTAATGTTAAATGTATTCGCTAACTTTTGGATCTGACAATGACTGTCTATGATAAAAAATTCTATAAGAAAAAAAAAATCAAACCCAAATTTGTAATTTATTTTAGTCAAGCTTTTGTTATAAATAACAAAAAGTTTCACACATATTGTTATCTTGAATTTCATCTCTTTAATTAATAAATATACAATTGTTTTAACAAACTTTATGTTCATACTTTTACCTTTGACCTTATCTTTAGTTGCTTCTTTTGACAATACTGTATGTTATATGTGTATTTTTAATAAAATATTTTGAAATCAGAAATCTTTTGTTGCTTGGATTCATGAAAGTATGCCAAGTCTTCAATTTGAGGGCAATGTCACAAAATCAAATAAGCCTGCTGGCACTTACTGCGAAGCCAGCTGATACATACATATATTTCTAATCAATGAAGGTCAGTGCATTCCGACTAAACTGACTGGTACTTAAAATTTAAATATTTCAAGACTATGAATGAGTAAAACAATTCATAAAATTAGCAAAAACTATCTTTATTGATGTTTATTTATTAATTATTTGCGTGATTATTCACAAAGTTTAAAATTCTTGTTTAAGAATGGATTGACCTTCCTTTTAAATTTTAGCTACATTACATGTAATACATTGTACAAATATAATAAGAATTTAGTACCTCAAAACTAATGGAAATTAATTATATCCGTAAATTATCTATTGTAAAAAATACATTGTAAATCATTCACTGTTTTATCTGGTTTTGTCGCAACAAATTGCTTCGCAATATCTTTAACTATTCTTAACCTATAATTCTTGTCTTAAATGTTTCAGAAATATTTGTCTTCTTCCTAGTTTTGAAGTATCTTACATCATTAACACCTAATTAAATATTACAATAACTATTCATATAACACACAAAAAAATAATAATAAAAAAAAAAAAATTCAGATAACATAAATGATTAGATGATTAAATCCATAGAGATCTGTACTTCTTGTTACGTTTTTCAGAATTCTTGATTTCTATTTCATCATGATCAGTATTTACAAGAGTACAGTAGATAACTGATTAATAAATATTTCAAATTGTGTTGAATTGTGATGATTTAATCTAGCCATTGTTGATCGTCAGTTTTGTACTTGGGTCAAAACCATGCATGCTTAATAAGGTAATAATCATGTGGATGAAATCAAATATCATATGTTCACTGAATTTTCACTCGATATAAAGTCCATTTTTCTAAATCTATAAATAATCTGAATGTTAGTGCTGTGATTAGAATAAGGTAAAATACACCAATAAGTGAGACACCTAGTCCTCTGAATATTATGTCTTGCTATTAAAATATTTTAAATATGAAAATTGAAATACTTGATAACACAAATCTTTAATAAATAATTCTAAATAACAGGTCAAGTTCCAGAACAAGATCAATCGCAAATTTTAAGGATTTTTTTTTTGCGATTGCTTTATTCAGATCTACAACGAATTGATCATAACATATTTAGATCTTTCACCCGAAAACTTTAAGAAAATAGACTAGAATTCCACGAAATTTAACTCCCATTAATACTGCAAATTCATAATATAACATAAAAGATTTGACTTAGTTATGTTTTCTTAAATTTCTTTTGAACTGTGATCAAATTCAAGGTATAAGATTTCAGGAGGTAGGAATTTTCGGTTCCTCTCCACAAACAAACTATTTCCTTGGGGAACTAGGTCTAAAGTCTATAACCCCAAACAAAAAGTAATGAAAAAGAAACTAATATATCAATGTTTGATTTTATATAAAATATTAATTACATCTATGTATTTGCTGGATAAAATAACACGTTGAATACATTCACATTATACATAATTCATCTCGAATTAAATTTATATACAAGTATTTGAGTAGCTGTGTATGAAATGTAGGATTTGCCATTTTGAATAGCTAAGATGTAAAATTACGGTGAAAATTAAATATTGATGTGTTATTCTAGTTGAATATACAACAGTGTTACAGTACAATAACAGTACTAAGGCTTAAGATACATATATACATTTCTAATGTGGGGAGGGGAGTTATAAAATCATGGTAAGCATTAATGTACTACAAAATAAAATCAGAAGTTTCTTAAAAAATCGCAAGAATAACCAAAATTAAAAAAAAAAAAATGAAGCATTGTATTAAAAGATATTAACCTTAAAGAATTGATTTGTATATAAATGACTAGGATAATAATAAATTAAGTTGAAGAAAAAGGATATTTATCCATTTTAAAATATGTAAAACTATAAACTAATGTATCTTCAAATAAGTATATCAGAAAAGGTTTACATATCCATGTTAGTCATCTCCTTTATTTCTGCAGAAACGTATATTGTAAAGAAATCTACACGTTAAAATAATCAATTTGTAAAGCATATGGCACAGATTGGCGATAGAATATTACATTTTACAGATAATCATTTCTAGAGATTTATATTATGACATCATGCATCAGTGCTTTGTAGACATTTTGTGCAGAAAATCAATGTTTATGTGATAACTTCGCACAATATACATAATGACAATATCAGGTATACATACCATAATAGTCCATCGTTACAAGGCTTACAATACTGTATATCTATGATAGATTGCCCATAGTAACAAGGCTTGCAATATTAAATATCTATGACGGCTTATCCATCCTTACAAGGCTTGCAATATTAAATATCTATGACGGCTAATCCATCCTTACAAGGCTTGCAATATCAAATATCTATGACGGCTTATCCATCCTTACGAGGCTTGCATTATCAAATTTCTATGATAGCTAATCCATCCTTACGAGGCTTGTAATACTAAATATCTTAAAAAAAAAATTGCCCATCCTTACAAGGACTGCTATACTGAATATCTTCAGAAAAAATTACCCACCCTCAAAAGGATTGGTATACTGAATGTCTTCAGAACAGAACAGGTTGCCCATCCTTACAAGGACTGCTATACTGAATATCTTCAGAACAGAACAGGTTGCCCATCCTTACAAGGACTGCTATACTGAATATCCTCAGAAAAAATTACCCACCCTCAAAAGGATTGGTATACTGAATGTCTTCAGAACAGAACAGGTTGGCCACCATTATGAGGTCACCAATAACCTCAATTTTACAAACATCTTTCTTTTGAGGCGATTCCTTTCTATATTCATGAGCATTCAATTTGATTCCACAGTCACCTTTACGGTGACGTATTTACATACAAAGTTATGAACTTACATACAATGATGGGTACAATATATTCTATATACAATTATAACACATTTGTCTACAATAAAACCAATTTACATAATCAGTAAGGATAACAATGTAGAGAGGGCCAATGATATTATGCAAACAAGTGGCAGCATTCACTTCACAACACGGATACAAAGATCATGGTAGGGGAATCGGGGCTAAAGATGAATAAGATATCGGCTTGGGAGGGTAGGGAGTGATAGAGGCGGGGTATGAACTGGAATGAGGAGGGTTCAGGGAGGGTTGGAGGGTTGGGAGAGATAGAGGTGGGGTGTGAACTGGAATGAGGAGGGTTCAGAGGGTTCAGGGAGGGTTCAGGGAGGGTTGGGAATGATAAAGCTGGGGAGAGGACTAAATGAGCACAAAATGATATAAGTCTTATGACACAGTCTTATGACACTGGATATCAATCACATCTTTCACGAAGTTTTGGCCTCTAGACCAGAAAACTAAAGTCTGATGCCTGTCTGGCATTTTTACCACTAGACAACTTCTAGACCTTTCACTGGTATTTTGAACAGAAATGTTCTCTTGAGAAAATATCACAAAGACCATTTCCTATATGTTGTCTTCACATTTTGTCTTCACATTTGACCAATTAACAAACTTCTATGACAGTAGCATAACATTTTCTTGATAAAGGCACTACCATTACTCTAAAAATACATACAAATCAGATTGTCTTCACATTTTGTCTTCACATTTTGTCTTCACATTTTGCGAATTAAACAGCCTAGTTGACAGCAACACATAGGAATGTGTTTGTAACACAATCCCATACAATGTATTAAGTACATGTATACCTAGTTATGTTCTGAATTGATAATTAACTACAAGTAATTAAAAGATAGACTGCTAAGTGCCCAGACACAACTTTTTGAAAAAAGACCGACATAACTGCAAGCAATTACCTACAAGTAATTATAATCCTTTTCAAACTTTTACAAATTACCTTTGGTTAAAACTACTCTCATGATAATACAATATAGGTAAATATGGAATGAATTTGAAGCTTACTAAACCAAACAATAGCTAGAAAACTAAAAGAAATGGATTATAAACTGGGGATCAATAAGACTTTATTGCAAGAGAAGGATTGTATATATATTTTATATATATAGGCAGCTTATGATTATATTGCGAAAAAATAGGAATAAAACTGCCATATATCATTAACAATTAAAAGCTGCGTGTGAAAACATTTTTTAACCTTAGGTTCATGTAACTATCTAAAGCACCAAAGAAAAATTAACATTTAATGTTAATAACAATAAAACATGGCAAGAAACTATCACCTTAAAGTTATTTAGGTTTTTAAAAAACAAATGAAACTTTGAAAGTTGATGGCATATGATTAAGATCGAAAAAATTAACATTTTCTGCTAACGAGGAAATACTTGAAAAATATAAAGGATGAACAAAACTCAGTAACATTTCAAAAAACAAACATTTTTCAAACTATCAATTAACAATAACACTGTCTGGAAAAAACTCAACTTGGGGGGAAAGCAACTAAACAATAATAATATTGTCACTTAGCAAGACATATTCCATAGTCCCCAGTCTGGCTACAGTTTTCCTGAAATAGTGAAAAAGTAAAGCCACATACTTCAATTATTCTAAAATGTCTTTTTATATAAAGCTTGTGACATATAACTGACTTACAAGATTTGCACCATGCATCATCCTATAGAGTTTAGTTCAGGCTTCAATGCATGCTATGGAACAAAATGTCCGACAGCAATTTCAGTCACGCCCATAATAGTAAGATAAGAAATGTCTTCCAGCACTAATGAGCCCCACAGATAAAACAAGATGCATGGCTATTAGCCCAGACACACAAAACATAAAAAAGGTAAAAAGGGTGATAATATAACGAGGATAACAATACCAGTTACTACAGTGGTCTCACAGACAACAACAGACACCATGCCAAGACAAGAGAAGCAATAAACTCATAGAGACAAAATAAACTCCATCAAATCTGGACGGTCTTCTTTTCTTTCCCCATGTCTCTGTCTCCCCAGGTCTCTCTCTCTCCCAGATCTCTCTCTCTCTTTCCCAGGTCTCTCTTTCTCTCCCCCAGGTCTCTCTCTCTTCCCTCAGCCCCCCCCACCCCCCGGTCTCTCTCCCTTTGTCTGTCTGTCTGTCTGTCTGTCTGTCTCTTTTTCATTTATCTGTCTGATGTCTCTCCTTCTCTCTCTTTGTATTTCACAGGTCTTCATATACTATAATTCATAAAAATATTCATTATCATTCAGCCATTTTGAAAATGTAGATAAGCCCAAACATATTCATGAAGGATTAAATACAAGATAATAAATTGTAAATAAAGCAAAGCCTGAAGATTCTCCCAAGCAATACCAACATAAATCAGCGAAATAGCAGCATCCATAGAAAAGGTAGTTGAGATTGATACAGTGGTACAAGTTTTGTTGTAGCAGGATTACTCCAGCCTTTATGATAGGGATACAGGAAACACAAATTGGTTAAATGGTTTTGATGTATTTTTTTTTGTCCTATTCAGGACTTTTTGAATATCACAACACAAATGGACACCAGGTTGACAGTACAAACTTCATGCAATGATCATTCTTGTCAAACACCCAAGGAAACTATGGACAAGCAAGAAAATTTCAAGCAAGAAAATTTTCTACAAACCTCCATGTTGATCTAGCTATTTCACTTACAGACATTGAAAGGCAGGCCAGTGATGGGGAAGGTAAACTTGGAGAATCAGTTGATAAAATCAATCGGCTGTACATATATATTATACAAGTCTGATGTTAAAGATCAGAAAATGTTAACCTGTGTTATATTTATATATACGATTTATAAGCATATATATATATATAACTATTCCACATAAAACAAGAGATCCCAGAGGGATCTTGGCGCCCACCATTGAATGTTCTTCATAGGTTCCATGTCAGATTGATCTTTTCTCTACTTTTCTCTTCTTCTAAGTCTTACTAATCTGTGTAAACTCAGAAGAAACCTCTAGTACTTTTCAAACAAGGGAAACCTATATATAAAATTTAAGATTTAGGCACCTAGGGGAACCTATATATATGGAATTTGAGAAAGATTCCTTCAGTGCGTTCTGAGAAATAGTGATAACAAACTTCAATTGTCAAAATCCAAGATGGCTGCTTGTCGGCCATGTTGTTTTCCGATTGGTCTCAAAATGCAATATGCATAACTAGGCACCTGGGGGAACCTACATATGAAATTTCAGGAAGATCCCTTCATTAGTTTCTTAGTAATAGTGATAACCAGTTTCAATTTTCGAAATCCAAGATGGCTGCCTGTCGGCCATGTTGTTTTCCGATCAGTCCCAAAATGCGATATGCATTACTAGGCACCAAGGGGAACCTACATATGAAATTTGAGAAAGATCCCTTCAGTACTTTCTCAGAAATGGCAATAACAAACTTTAATGGTCAAAATCCAAGATGGCTGCCTGTCGGCCATGTTGTTTTCCGATTGGTCTCAAAATGCTATATGCATAACTAAGCACCAAGGGGAACCTACATAACAAATATGAAAAAGATCCCTTTAGTACTTTCACAGAAATAGCGATAACAAACTTCAATTGTCAAAATCCAAGATGGCTGCCTGTCGGCCATGTTGTTTTCAGATCGGTCTCAAAATGCAATATGCATAACTAGGCACCAAGGGGAACCTACATATGAAATTTGAGAAAGATCCCTTCTGTGCTTTTTGAGAAATAGCGATAACAATCTTCAATTGTCAAAATCCAAGATGGCTGCCTGTCGGCCATGTTGTTTTCCGATTGGTCTCAAAATGCAATATGCATAACTAGGCACCAAGGGGAACCTACATATGAAATTTGAGAAAGATCCCTTCAGTACTTTCTTAGAAATAGCGATAACAAACTTCAATGGTCAAAATCCAAGATGGCTGCCCGTCGGCCATGTTGTTTTCCGATCGGTCCCAAAATGCAATATGCATAACTAGGCACCAAGGGAAACCTACATATAAAATTTGAGAAAGATCCCTTCAGTACTTTCTCAGAAATAATGATAACAAACTTCAATGGTCAAAATCCAAGATGGCTGCCCGTCGGCCATGTTGTTTTCCGATCGGTCCCAAAATGCAATATGCATAACTAGGCACCAAGGGAAACCCACATATCAAATTTGAGAAAGATCCCTTCAGTACTTTCTTAGAAATAGCGATAACAAACTTCAATTGTCAAAATCCAAGATGGCTGCCTGTCGGCCATGTTGTTTTCCGATCGGTCCCAAAATGCAATATGCATAACTAGGCACCAAGGGAAACCAACATATGAAATTTGAGAAAGATCCCTTCAGCTCTTTCTCAGAAATAGCGATAACAAACTTCAATGGTCAAAATCCAAGATGGCTGCCTGTCGGCCATGTTGTTTTCCGATCGGTCCCAAAATGCAATATGCATAACTAGGCACCAAGGGAAACCAACATATGAAAGTTGAGAAAGATCCCTTCAGCTCTTTCTCAGAAATAGCGATAACAAACTTCAATGGTCAAAATCCAAGATGGCTGCCTGTCGGCCATGTTGTTTTCCGATCGGTCCCAAAATGCAATATGCATAACTAGGCACCAAGGGGAACCTACATATGAAATTTGAGAAAGATCCCTTCAGTACTTTCTGAGGATTAGCGATAACAAGAATTGTTTACGGACGGACGGACGGACGGAGGGACGGACGGACGGACGGACCACGGACCACGGACGCAGGGCGATTTGAATAGCCCACCATCTGATGATGGTGGGCTAAAAATGTTAATATGAATATCATTTTATGATCTTCAACTCAATCACATTTTGAAAATAATATTGGAATACCAAATCATGCCTGTTGTTTTAACAGAGCTGTCTTTGTTATGCCTCATTTCCTTGAAAGATAGCCAGATTTAACAAATTAATAGTTAAAACTACTTGGAAGGTACATTTTATGAACTTAAGTTTGTTTACATCTGACAAAAGAGGACCTGTATGTATCGTTTGTTTCCATGTTAAAATAATTTATATTGTCCCAGCGAAGTTAATTAGTTCATGGTTCTTACAGGTTTAACACTTTTCAAGCCTTTTTTTCAGCATGTTTTCCAATTTTTATTTAAAGGAATGTGAAAAGAATTGTGTTTTTCACCGCAACAAGTATTATTCAAGTACTTTTCAAGAACTTGTTAGTAAAGTTGAGCACTATTCCAGCACTGACTGCAAATTCCAGCACTTTTCCAGCATTGATCCCAAATTCCAGCACTTTTCATCATCTGTATGAACCAGGAGACCGCTTCACAATCTTGACTGGTCGTCTTTGAAGGAAAAAATTACAGGTAATACAGTGACCTTCGTCTGGTTTGGATTTTTAAATTCTAAACATTTACGAAATGTCTGATTTGTTTCATTGACACTCTCATTGGTTTTCTAGACTTATTTGACTGGCGATATCTATACAGGATCGCCATTCTTGTGAGTTTCTTTTTCCTTTGGAGATGCCTCTATGATTTGAGTTTTCTTTTTCTCATCTGTTTCCACGTTTTTCTCATCCTTTTTCTTATCCTTTTTCGCATCTGTCATCTCGATATGCTCATCCTTCTTCCCACTTTCCTCTTCCATCTTTCCTTGCTGCTTTTCTTTCCCCTTCATCAGATTATCCTTCTCCTCATCAGTGACATTTGTACTTTCATTTTCTGGCTTAACTGTATTAGTGTCTTTTAGCCCTGCATTTCCTAGCAAAAGAAACGAAGATATACCCTACATAAATCATACCGATATTTCTCTAATGATTTTAACATGCACATATTAAATACTGTAGTGCATAATCTTATATCAAGTTTTTAAAAGAAAATAAATTTAAACTGACATACACATGACCTTCCCAAATACATCCCCATCTGGTTTGTTGTAGATGCAAAAGTTAGTTGTTCAATGTTTTATAACGCCACACAACTAGCTGTTACATAGCAGGGGTATACTTCAGAAAATCTAAATTTGAACATCAATGTTCATGGCAAGTTTTGACTTGTCATCAAGAATCTTTTGTCTGGAGTCCCAAAAATAGTTGTTTAAACTAACATTTATTTTCTATTTGAACACATAATAGGACCAGATTTAATCTACTCAAGGTTACCAATGCTGAGCAAAGCAATCTTTCTTGTCCCCAACACCAGAACGTCATAACTGCAGGGTATCACAACAAACAGTTTAACTAACATAGGCTGTGTTAAAACAAAATTCTGGTACAGTTTTGTCAGTTTAATGTGACCTCGTTGAGAGGACTTTCTGTTGTCAGTTTAATGTGACCTGGTTGTGAACACTTTCTGTTGTCAGTAATATGTGACCTGGTTGAGAGGACTTTCTGTTGTCAGTATAATGTGTCCTGGTTGAGAGCACTTTCTGTTGTCAGTTTAATGTGTCCTGGTTGAGAGCACTTTCTGTTGTCAGTTTAATGTGACCTGGTTGTGAGGACTTTCTGTTGTCAGTATAATGTGTTCTGGTTGTGAACACTTTCTGTTGTCAGTTTAATGTGACCTGGTTGTGAACACTTTCTGTTGTCAATATAACATGACCTGGTTATGAGGACCTTCTGTTGTCAGTATAATGTGACCTGGTTGTGAGCACTTTCTGTTGTCAATATAATATGACCTGGTTGTGAGGACCTTCTGTTGTCAGTATAATATGATTTGAAGGGTTCAATGTCTCACTGCCATATCCAGGTGTGACATAATAAAAGTGTCGGTGTGTGACCTCTACATCCAGGTGTGACATAATAAAAGTGTCAGTGTGTGACCCTCTATATCCAGGTGTGACATAATAAAAGTGTCGGTGTGTGACCCTCTATATCCAGGTGTGACATAATAAAAGTGTCGGTGTGTGACCCTCTATATCCAGGTGTGACATAATAAAAGTGTCGGTGTGTGACCCTCTATATCCAGGTGTGGCATAATAAAAGTGTCGGTGTGTGACCCTCTATATCCAGGTGTGACATAATAAAAGTGTCGGTGTGTGACCCTCTGTATCCAGGTGTGACATAATAAAAGTGTCGGTGTGTGACCCTCTATATCCATGTGTGGTATAATAAAAGTGTCGGTGTGTGACCCTCTATATCCAGGTGTGACATAATAAAAGTGTCGGTGTGTGACCCTCTATATCCAGGTGTGGTATAATAAAAGTGTCGGTGTGTGACCCTCTATATCACAGGGACTACCTTCATATGACTCTAAACAATTCCCTCATTTTCTCTATGATATATATCAAATAATTTGTTGAAATTAATAAAATAATATCATTTGTTCTATTACTACATCATAGCTATATATAGAAACAGGTGATATACAAACATGCATGTTGGTACAAAATGTAAACATTTTGTTTTGTTTTGGCAATGTTGAAAAGACATCCACCTCCTGAGAAAGATCTACACAGAGCAGCTAGTTTACATATATCCATCTTGGTCAGATATACATTAGTACAAAGCAGATCCAATAAGGGGAGAAAAATAAGGCATTCAGAAATTACATAAGCTGTTGCTAGTCTTACCTAGCTTCTAGCAAAGCTGAGAGATGTTCTTTACTTTCATTTCACTTGAACATAGCATAGTAGGTATAATCTAAAAAGCGTGTTTGATGGAATGTTTCATTAAGTTCTTGACTTGCATAAACTGAATATTGAACTGTAATAGTAGATAAATACTACTAAGTTGGTGGAATATTCTGACCTTGAATTACATTCCTTGTTTCAGAGTTTTACTTCATTTCAACCCAACCTGTTGATCACACTGCACAGTCATCCAACTTCTTGACCTAACTATCAACAGCCATTCGACCTCTTGACCTCTCTGTACAGCCATCTGACCTCTTGACCTCAATGTACAGTCATATGACCTCTTGACCTCACGGTAGTCATCCAATCTTTTGATCTCACTATCAACAGCCATATGACCTCTTGATCACTTTGTACAGACATCTGACATCTTGATCATCATTATGCATACACGCACCTGCATCTC
>NC_047027.1:26909718-27081659 GCF_902652985.1 Pecten maximus | reverse complement strand
AAAAAACCCCAACGGATTGGAAAAACAACATGGCCGACAGGCAGCCATCTTGGATTTTGACAATTGAAGTTTGTTATCGCTATTTCTCAGAAAGTACTGAAGGGATCTTTCTCAAATTTCATATGTAGGTTCCTCTTGGTGCCTAGTTATGCATATTGCATTTTGAGACCAATCAAAAAACAACATGGCCGACAGGCAGCCATCTTGGATTTTGACAATTGAAGTTTGTTATCGCTATTTCTCAGAAAGTACTGAAGGGATCTCTCTCAAATTTCATATTTAGGTTCCACTTGGTGCCTAGTTATGCATATTGCATTTTGAAACCAATCGGAAAACAACATGGCCGACAGGCAGCCATCTTGGATTTTGACAATTGAAGATTGTTATCGCTATTTCTCAGAAAGTACTGAAGGGATCTTTCTCAAATTTCATATGTAGGTTCCCCTTGGTGCCTAGTTATGCATATTGCATTTTGAGACCAATCGGAAAACAACATGGCCGACAGGCAGCCATCTTGGATTTTGACAATTGAAGTTTGTTATCGCTATTTCTCAGAAAGTACTGAAGGGATCTTTCTCAAATTTCATATGTAGGTTCCCCTTGGTGCCTAGTTATGCATATTGCATTTTGAGACCAATCGGAAAACAACATGGCCGACAGGCAGCCATCTTTGATTTTGACAATTGAAGTTTGTTATCGCTATTTCTCAGAAAGTACTGAAGGAATCTTTCTCAAATTTCATATGTAGGTTCCTCTTGGTGCCTTGTTATGCATATTGCATTTTGAGACCAATCGGAAAACAACATGGCCGACAGGCACCCATCTTGGATTTTGACAATTGAAGTTTGTTATCGCTATTTCTCAGAAAGTGATGAAGGGATCTTTCTCAAATTTCATATGTAGGTTCCTCTTGTTGCCTAGTTATGCATATTGCATTTTGAGACCAATCGGAAAACAACCTGGCCGACAGGCAGCCATCTTGGATTTTGACAATTGAAGATTGTTATCGCTATTTCTCAGAAAGTAACGAAGGGATCTTTCTCAAATTTCATACATACGTTCCCCTCAGTGCCTTGATATGCATACTGCATTTTGAGACCAATCAGAAAACAACATGGCTGACAGGTAGCCATCTTGGATATTGACAATTGAAGTTTGTTATCGCTATTTCTCAGAAAGTACTGAAGGGATCTTTCTCAAATTTCATATGTAGGTTCCCCTTGGTGCCTAGCATTTTGGGACCGATCGGAAAACAACATGGCCGACAGGCAGCCATCTTGGATTTTGACCATTGAAGATTGTTATCGCTATTTCTGAGAAAGTACTAACGGGATCTTTCTCAAATTTCATATGTAGGTTCCCCTTGGTGCCTAGTTATGCATATTGCGTTTTGAGACCAATCAGAAAACAACATGGCTGACAGGCAGCCATCTTGGATTTTGACAATTTAAGTTTGTTATCACTATTTCTGAGAAAGTACTGAAGGGATCTTTCTCAAATTTCATAAGTAGGTTCACCTTGGTCCCTTGTATTGCATTTTTGGACCAGTCTGTCCTGAAAACAACCTGGCAAACAAACAGCCATTATCGTTAAATCTCAAATTTCTTATATAGCTTGGATTCCCTTGTTTGAAAAGTACTGGAGGGATGTCTCAATTTGCACAAATTAGTAAAATGAAGGGAAAAGTAGAGAAAAGATCGATCCGACATGGAACCTATGAAGATCATTCAATGGTGGGCGCCAAGATCCCTCTGGGATCTCTTGTTGATATAACTATAGTGATCCAATCAAAAGGCGTGTTTTGGGTATACATCAAGCATGATATCATGTCTAAAGCCAAAACTATAGTTAAGTGGATAAGATTTGTTTTGTTTACTTTGATGTTAAGAACAAGCTTTGTCTTTGAAGAGTATAAATAAACCCGTTAAAGGTACACTGACAAAGGACGCCATTTTGAATATCGGTGTACTGACGCTGTGATATCATAGTCCGATATTAAAAACCTGCTTATTGATCGAAATATATCCTAAACTTCAATCAAATCCATAGTAGTCTATAATATAACCCTCGTTAAACCTAAAATACCATGTGTTTCCACAACCTTCTTTTTTTCAATTTTCAACATTTTAGTCGCACCAACGACTCAATAACACTATGTGCATTAGATCTTTACTGGGCAATTCAATCAATGCGTCTCATAATTGGCCATAAATTACAGGTTAGACGTTTCAATATGGACCGTTAACTGCATGTCTGTAGTGCTTTCTGGGTTACCCCCTTTTCATACCCCCCCCCCCCCCCCCCCCCCCCCCCCTTTCCACATTACATTCACTCTTCCATACAAATCGATCGGTATCTCTACCTAAATTTTAATATTTTAATAAATGAAACACTTTCATTCTTATTCTCAGTTCATTATATGTGGTGTCGTCTTCAATCAACCATCACCGTCCGCGGGTGTAGTTATATTCTTCCCTCTACCATCCTTTTCTATTCGTCAACTCTATCAGCCTCCGTTCTTCCTTCCAACTACCCTTTACCCACCCCTCAGTTACTCTCCCGTTGTACGGTACATACATGTATGCACAAAACTCCTTGCCTACCGGATACATTTCCCGCCACACCCATACCAGTCATAATACAGTCGTCTGCTCTTTCGAGGTATTGATTAACATCAGTCACGCGAGCCGCTTTTTATTACAGCATTATACAAAATAGTTTTCCATCGTATAAATTTACAACAACTCATTAATTTGTAATGACGACGTAATGGTTTACTCATACACAGTGTTTCGATTGACCGACTTGTCTCGTGGTAGTGTTGACGGTGGTTAGAAACACTGAATGCACTACCTAACGTGACCAAGAAGTGGCGAAGGACAAATTACCAATGTCTTTACATAAGTATATCTGATGTAACAAACGCGTAGCTATGTAGGGTCAGGACGGGTGATGTCGCCGAACACGACATTAAATATAGACCCTGTTGTCCGGAACCTTGTCATAAATAACATCCTGACCGTTGCAATAATAAACCGACATGTGTTTCGTAATCACATGCACTAGAACAATTTATTCATCTGACACACAGAACCAGGTTCAAATTAAAATTTATGAGTTTCACCTGATTTTCATAAATCAACAGTTAAATCTCATCACACGTTTATTGCCAGAAAACGCCGCCATTAAACAAATAGACAAAGGGCATTGTTTGTCTACAACAGAGCTATGTTATTTGATAGGCGATCTCCCAGGTCGTGTAATATCAGAAACGGTACTGGTATTAAAATCCGACTTTATTGATGAGATGGTCTTTATCCTATGTATCATATTACAAATAGCCACGTCATAAAACGTAGCAGGCAAATTGACGTTCGACTTTATCCATATTACTCGTGTTCTATATGTATAGCAATACATATCCAAGTTCTACAAATGCATATTATATCTGATTCTCTCAGAAACTCCCAAAACTTCCAAGAAATGGCGTCGATGTGAAAGAATGTTGGTGTTGGATAACGGGTTTTACTACTAACTTCAGTAAGCTGTGTTCGTCAGATAACAACTAGTACAGTAATTCATGTCTCGCTACGTCAGCTGAATAAACAAATAAGCTGTGTCATCCTATGCAGCAGTCGCCCGCTGTGTATATATGTCCGCAGTGGAAGAGGCGTTGGCTGCAGAAGTCGACAGTTGCTATGGTAAACATTGCTCGTTGTTATGCGTGTGTTGCGTAATATGTCGGTCAGAACCACACAGTAGAACCGTGTATGGAGTTGTTTCGGGTTCAAAAAGCAATACGGAACGACGACAACGACGAGGAGGCGATGATATAGAGGAAATAAGGTGTCTGTATTAGAGACATAAATAGAATAGACAGTTATAGATATATGTGTCTTGTTTAATTGAGGATTTAATGATTTAATGAATAAAACAAAGAGGAGAAAAATAATATAATCAACACCACCACCACCGTTGAAAATGATGAGTGGATAAAACAACCAAACGAAAAAATCTACATACACTCATTCAGGGACGTATAACAGATTATCATATTGTTATATATATCCCAGATTTATTGGGAAAATAGACGAACGGACAGACGGACGAAATTCTCTTGATTTGCTGTGTTCATAGTTAGGTGGGCCACTTGGTTTGTTTTTGTGAGGCATGACTAACGATCTAGGAATCGATGTGTTACAAGTGTTTAGAACGGTCTAGACTTCGGTGGCGTCATATGACGTCACCAATCGATAGTTTCACCGCGCTGGAACTGATAATGAGGCACGGAATTTATCTGTGCTTCTGATACGGGTGATACAGGAAACATGGTCTATAACGAGATATCAACTAATTTATACTTTTATTTTGACATTATCTGGTACCGTGGATCCTCCAGATCGCGCGTTTATCGGTGTATTCAGATAAAAGCCAGACTCATGCGTGTGTGCGCGCACATTCCTTACGTATACGTGTGGTGCTGTCTGAAACCAGATGTCACGGATCAACGGCAGATGGAATCTGGTAATAAGTAGCCCGAGTTTCCTCTGGCCCTGAAACTATGTCTGGGCCTGCATCAGACATGGCGTTAGGGCCAGAGGAAACTCGGGCAAGGTTATTTCAATCCTCTAATACACGTCTCTGGTACAACGGAGTTACAAAAATAAATGTACCAAATATTGAGGACTGTGTGTTTCGGATTGTTTTTTGTTTTTGTTTTATATATATATACGATTGTTTTTGTCAGCAGAATATATGTAAAGTCCAGCCAGCAAATTTAAAACCGTGCGTGACTTCGTTCGCATGTGGAACCATAGGTCAAGCCAAATACTAACCATGAAACAACCTAATGTTGATTTGTCCACGTACACTTCATTTTGGCGATATAAGCGATCAACTGGACAGGTCAACGAATGGTCAAGCATGTCTTTGTTGTGTGAGGACGCATCATTATTTCGGTCATTTGATATGTCAAGTATCCGACATCAAACAAAACATCTCTTCCGGTCAGACATGCGCAAACATGTCCCTGCATTTGTTCATCTGGTACTTTTGTAGGCTGGCCCCCTGTCTCTCTAATATTTAAGTTATAAACAAAATTGACCTTTACGATTTTGGCCTCTAGGATATGTCTGATTCAAGTTTCAAACAAGGGGGAGACAACCTTGTATTAGAAACTCAGGGACATGTGGCCGGTCTAACTCTTCTGATACGGTCGATAGAATGTAAGTGAAGCCATCTAAATCGCTCAATAAGATTTGATAGCTGTCGTGATATAGGTCCGATTTAACAATGTCTGTAGTGTCCATGGTAAGTACGACACACCGTAGTTTTACCTGTAGATACAGGTGTGTACTAAAGTCTTAATCAAACAATTTTATCTCTACTTCCCGAATCGACATATAAAACAGTCGGTGATTTCCCTATCACATTCCTGTTTATCATCCAAATGCACGCAACTGACAAATGACACTTTGAAATTAGACTTTAAACAAGAACGTGCATGATTTACGAGATATAACATATTTTTACAATATCTTTTTTACCTGAACAATTGCTTGTATACCGTGAGAATTTCACCATGTACATCTTCCGCAATCGGCTAGGTCAAAAATGGGGATTAAATAAGTTTAAGAAGACCCAGGCAAGGTGACAAGACCAACCTGTAAGATCAGCGTCCTCCCCCGCCACACACATACAGTTTATAATTAGGGTGACCCAGTGAGATGTATATGTCCCCTCTCCCCCCTCCCCCCTCTCCCCCTCCCCCGCCACACATGTACAGTATAAGTAGAGAGGGCGACCCAGTGAGATGTATATGTCCCACTCCCCCCTCTCCCCTTCCCTCTCCCCCTCCCCCGCCACACATGTACAGTTTATAACCAGATAGAGTGACCCAGTGATATGTATATCTCCCCCTCCCCACTCTCCCTCTCCCTCCACACATGTACAGTATAATTAGTGACCCAGTGATATGTATATCTCCCCCTCCCCACTCTCCCTCTCCCTCCACACATGTACAGTATAATTAGTGACCCAGTGATATGTATATCTCCCCCTCCCCACTCTCCCTCTCCCTCCACACATGTACTGTACAGTATATATCCCCTCTACCTTGCCACAAACATACAGAATAATTAGAGCGACACAGTGAGATGTATATCTTCCCCCTCCCTACATGCACAATGTATATTCCCCCGCCCCTCCCCCGCCACACATGTACAGTGTATACCCCCCCCCCCCCCCCCCCCCCCCCCCTCACAAACCCGTCTCCTCTCCCTATCCTGTTTGTCAACAAATGGTGGATGTGATTACAGACTATTCACAATTTATGGGACTCCATTTCCATTAAAGATCTCTATACTTAAAGTTATAAAGTACCAGAGGCCTTCATTTAAAATCCACATCGGACGAGTACAGACCCGTACTGACATCATAGATGATAAAATATTCAGGTGGCTCTATATAAAATAATCCTGTCTTTACTTGAACACTATGACAATATGACCTAACCAGAGACAGGTGTGGTTTAAGATTAAAATTTCATTTCTTGGGTTATTTTATAAAGTTTTGTTTTTGTTTTTTTGTTTGTTTGTTTGGTTTTTTTTTTTTTTTTGTTATTTTCGTTTTTTGTTTATTTGTACTATTCATTCTAATAATCATCCTTATAAATGTGCAAGTTAGCACACATGTATATTACAAATTCGTCTCATTCGTGACTAATTTTGTGATATTTTTTTAATGAAATGTACATTCCTAACACAATGTACTATGTATTCAAATCGTTTTATTGTGTTTAATGTTAATATGACCAAAACTGCAAAAGTCTTTTGTCTTCATATATGTATTGTACCAAAAATGTTTTACAGGACAAAAATATGTTCACTTTTCATTATCAAAAAGTAATGCTCTAGAGTTTGGGACCTCCTATTCTCTTGGACGCTGTAGTGATCAAAATCTGATACATTAATTCGATTTTGTGATATTTAATCAGTACATAATTATCTTACCAATTTAAAATTACAAAACTATCTTATAATTGCATTTTTGTTTGTAATACATGTATATGATGTACAATTGTTTAATATGTTTGGCCATATGTGAGATGAGTCTTTAACTCGATATATGTAATAAAGTTTTTAAAAACAGACTATTATCATCATTACTTATTATAAAATATATCACAAATCATTCAGATTTATTTTTATTTCAATTATTTCATATATAATGTAATATTTATTCTCGTTTTTACTCGTCGTTATGGAAATTTGAAAATCTGAACACGGCGACTGTTTCGTATAATCAAAGAGAGCACAACATGAATCTGTCCTTGTTAGTAAAATTAAACAATTTTGACACGGTGACAGTTTCGTTGTATAAAAGAGAGCAAATCACGAATATATTTCTACAGTATACAAATAGATATCACTTATCCTAAACGCTGGACACGGTGACAGTTTCGTAGTATAAAAGAGAGCAAATCCCGAATATATTTCTAAAGTATACAAATAGATATCACTTGTCTTATCCTAAACGACAGATTGGTGGTACAATGTATCAGAGAGAGCACAACCCGGACGTTGGACGGACTCCAACTTCCCGATCCTTATCAGTAAAATTATCACACGGGCTGTTTTATCTCTGTACACCAGACCTACTTGACACAGGACACAAATAAACGAAACACGTGTTTTATTACCGTCCTCGATATTGTCCTTCATACGACCGATGATACAGCGAGTATGGAAGCCCTAAGTCGCAGTATTTTTTTAAGGGAGTTAACGTCCTCGTAACAGCCAGGGCCATAGGAGGCCGGGTGTCATGGAGGCAAAGCACAGAAAGACGGAGTAGTGAGCAAAGAAAGGAAATATTTGAGATCCAAGGAGATTCAACGGGACAGAAGATTGTTGTAAATAAATAAATCGCTATAACTGATAAGATATCCCACCGCCTACCCACCCGATTACCAGATTATAATGATATTGGAGTTTAACAAAAAAATCACAAAATAACCATTGCTCGCCGTGATGTCGAGAGGTATTCTCGAAAGAATAATGTAGAGAACCCAGGTTCGTTTGTAAATGTGAAATAAGATAAAGTTTTGGGTTTGAAATCTCTGACCAGTTTTTTTAATTTAATTTCACGTGGTCCTTGGACGTGACGGCTCTTTGCAAGTTTCCATCCAATGCCGACAAACTACGTACGTTATCTGAAATAAAAATACAATTTCCTTTTGCTCATAATCAATACCGTCTAAGTAGCACTTGTTTTAGTCAAGTGCATGTCGGATGTGCAAAAGCGCGTGATTACTGGTATCAGGACACGTGCATCGTACGTACATCCTCCTGGTCGCCATTAACTCCGGGAAATATTTACCGGACAATGGATCTGTACTTCCGTCGACTGATCATACTTAGCCATATCGACTGCTACAGCATGACTTTTAGTTTCCTTATTTATCACATATCAGGGATAAACACGTCATTGTTCTGTGTACAATTTCATCATATAAATTTCTAGGAAGGCCTGGTTTTCCAACCCTACGACGACATCTGATACTATACACGCCAGCATGATTCATAATCATAAGTATTATCGGAACTGAACAAGTCTGGCGTGGTTATGTAGTGAGGATGTGTGTCTGATTACACAGAAACACTAGATTTGTACTGTAATACCTACAAATTGAACATGTGTCATTAAAAATAACACTTGAAAATAATGATAAACCTAAAGTTTGAAATATATCAGCATTATTAACCATAAATTAATCTACCACTGTTTAAAAGTTCAATATATTCAGCTGACACATTATGGCAAGAACACCACATATATTGTTCAGTCGCGTGAGTTTATAAACATCCCAGTAGCTGACACCATGATAGTACCATAGTAATTATTACAAAGTACAACTCACTCCCACAAACCACGGACTGTGATCAAAGGCTCAAAACATACATTCCTCTTTCAAAAGTCAAATAATGCTGCATGTTCTTGTCTATTGCACACGTAAATAAAGAGTTTGAAAAATTTAATCTAAATCTTGGCATATCAAATGTCAATAGTGTAATTATGTTATTGCCAGTGACTTAAACTTCCTGGTACATAAGGCAGACTTTTAAAAAGGGTATTGTTATAACATCCTTGGATCTATTTAAAACATTATTTTCGTCTTATTGTTCATCTATCTTGATAGGATGAAACACGAAAACAATTTTTTTTATCTCAAATGACAATGTTCAACACTGAATAGAGGCTATCCGTGTCAGTGAAACTTGTGTGTATGTGTCATGGTTTTTGCCGAACTGTTGGTTTCCCAGACGACAATCATGTTTTACCTGGAATTTCCCCCGCATTGCAGCTCGGAAATTCCCGTTAGGTGATTCCCCTGCTGATTTAGTAGCCTGAATTATGAAGACGTTGAACTAAATAGGACCGGGTCCATTGGTATCGAATTTGAGCGAGAAGCGTAAATTGATGTATGTTAGGTAACGCCCAAATCAAACAGAGCTACTGCTTATAATCAATCGGTAGTTTCGATTATTTTGAATTTTAAAAATCATTCAAATAAGCAATAGTTATGACAGAAAAAAATATTTTTGAATTATTTTATTAATTCGTATCCATAGATTATAAAGTGACTAAGCAAATGATTATTTTGGAACAACTTCCGTATGGGAATTTCCCAAAATAAAAAAAAACTTAGAGTCACAATGTATAATTGAACCGTAGTTTCGATTATTTACACTGACCAAGTTTAATTTATTTATGAAAAATATCCAATTTGAATTATCCCTTTCTTCAAATAAAACAACGTTCTTGTAAAATTTTAGCATAAGAATCACAAACACAAAAATTCACACAAACAGCTTTATCTATCGGGGCCACCGCCCGAATTGCCGAACTCTATTCAGCCGGTTAGTATCGTGGTTTTCACTAGTTGTTCAAGTTTAATTTTGCACAACATCATACTTTCTTGTAGAAATATAACAAAAAATATCATAAACAAGATGTTCCAGTAAAAACAAGTTGTTGTAAATTGTTGTACTAGGGAAAATCAACACGGAAGTATAAATATTTCAGGGCGTGGTAATATAGTGAACAAACGTTAGCATGCTCTGTTAATGAAAAACGCAAAGGAGTTCCGATAAAGGAAAACAAATACAGTTTGCCTAACTGGTGTACTGGGTTGTACAAATTTACAGATTACTTGTAAATTTACGGAATTTCATAACAAAAATAAAACGGACGAATATAAATTGAAAATAAATTGAAAATAAATAATGCCAGTTGATAGATATTACTAAAAACAACCAGGTAGTTAGGAAACATTACATACACAGAACACACACAGCATGTTTGCTTGTATTACGGAGACGACATTGATATTTTTTTTATGAATACCTTGAAGTAATATAATTTGCTTATATAGATCTCTACGTCATTTCCTCTGCTTGAAAAAAAAAAAAAAAAATAAAAAATGAATAACTACAAAAAATGAAATAATAATAATGATAAAGAAATAAAATAAATATCCCCGTCAACAATAGTCCTCCCTGTTTTTGAACAGCTGTCTACCTCATTTTCAATTGTAAATAGTCTATTAATGATCACTATTTGGTGATGGAAAATCTAGCTTTCATATGTTAAGTCTTCCTATCTTGCAAACTTGAATTAAACCCAGTAAGATAGCTCAAAATAAGAAAATGCTTACAAAATGTATGATTTCAGTTTTCTATGATCGGATACGTGCTACAGTGGTAACACTCCGGTTTCTTCCCACTGACCCCTCGCGCGCTTCAATCCCGGCCAATAGGTGTGATTAATGTAATTCTATGTTATATGCTTCGCCAGATTGTTGTTAAAAAAAAAGAAAGTTTATATTTGTAATATTTATAACAGTATGAGATTTATAAGGTTTTTTTTAAGAAAATAGACTTTAGACATGCCAGTGTGGCTGCAAAACAAAATATCAATTTCAGTATATATAGCATCTTACTACATGTATACATGACTGTGTTAACTTGGGTACCGCGAATCCAGGAGATGAATTCAACTGGGAAGAAATTAATAGATAAATATCAAACATATTATCATGATTTTTAATATTTCCATTTGCTCCGCATTGTCACTAAACGAACTTGCAAATCAAAAACAAACAAAGGCAAAAAAAAAAAAAAAATCTCAATAGTGTAGCGATATGAAGAACAATGTTTGTGTCTGACGTCACTGCATTAGGTGTAATTTTGACGTCACAAAAATTCGTGCTACCAAATTGAAAAATCCAGACTGATCGGCGTAACTCGTAGCGATTTATGTAGTTATGTTATATAAAAGGCGAATATCTTCAGGTTTGAATATATTGATTAAAACGTCCAAATCAAATTGTTGATTTTGTGTTTAATTCTACGAAGTACATTTTTTTTTCGCCGGTCGCTTGAACCCATGACGGCCATGTCACATTGATATACGGCAGGGCAAGATTTGACTTCGGAATGTGGTAACACTGTCACAGGTTTAATAAAAGAAAAATATTTATTATTGTTTACTTCGGTTGATGTTTTTTTCAGAGCCGAAAGAAAGCAGGTGAGTGCGAGTGACGAGTCCGTGCACAACGTTCTGCTAACGAGCGGTAACACATTTCAGACCGTTTTTGACATTATAACCATCTAAATTACCCTATTTGTTGATAAATATCTAAAACTTAAAGAAATACGAGATGACTTTCGTGAAAATCGGAGCATTTCTAATTTTTTTTGTCAAATTATCGTAGTCGAATAACCGAAAAATACGACTTTTCCAACCCAATTAAACGATTTTTTAGCATGATTCAAGAGAAAATGGTTTTGGTTTTTGAATTTTTACCCCAATAAACGAAATACCCTATTAAGCGTTACCCGATTAACTGGAATGTACTGTATTTACAAAACACGGCTGTGGACACTTCGTTTTCGTAATTAAGGGAAAGACCGAGTTATAGGAAACATTTTACAACAATATTACACCTGGTAACATTCTCCAACGCAGATTTTTTTTTTATTTATATAGTGCTTAAAACGCACAAAACATGCCATACGTGGAAATTTGATATTCTTTTTAGTGAATTATATAAGAAAAATACCCTATCCTCGGAGGTACCGAAACATGGCTGATGACATATAATTTGCGATTCCGACTTTCCCTGGTTTTTCTCCCCTTTACTGTTATTGTAGGTGACAGGGTGTTGGTAGGTGACAGGGTGTTGGTATATATATGTAAGTAACAGTTTAACATCCCAGCGTAAATCAGGCTTAGAATTACCCACAGTCAAGTCCGTACGGCTGCAACTTTGGGAAATAAATCTTATATGGGAAGTTCTATAGGCCCCTGATGAATCAGTATCTTCTTGTAATCCAATTGCTCAATCTATCGAACTTGCTTTTAACCGTCGATTCCGATGTAAACTTATTTCATAGTGGTAACCGTTTGCTTTAGTTTACGCACCTTAACAATTTCTTCCAATCTTACCCAGAGCGTTGCCAATCCATCTTCTGCGCTGAATTGTCTTCCTCTCTCCCAGATATAGTTGGTACAAGTGATCATCCTTAATTAACGATCTGTCGTGTCGGTGAAACTTCCTTAATCAGGCTATTACCATTGTCTTGTGTATAATACTCTCAAGAATCTCCAAATTCATTTAATCATGGTTCAAACGTAACATTTGGCTATATGACCTTGGTAACTATGACGATGACCTTGGTCACAATGACGAATACAGAGAAAGAACTTTCTAAAATCAACCGGGGCGGCACTTTAGATAGTAATGACATAGACAAAAGTACCGACCTACTAACTGACATTATATTTAATAAAATAAAAATGAATCTTAATCATGAGTGACATATTTTGTAATAAGTACTTATATTGGCTAGAGAATTATACCTAATAAGACTATAACTGTAACAGTACCGCTCCTGTATGGCTGAACAACACCATCAGGAAACTGATCCGAAAAAAAAGTATTTTCATCATAAAGCTAAGCAATCCGGTAAAGTAAATGACTGTTCTAAATTCAGAAAATACAGAAATACTTGTATAAACGTCGTTCGTAAATCCAAACAAGAATATCTTAAACTCTGTGACCAATTTAACTATATAGTAATGATACTAGTGCTAAGGAATGGCGGGAAATAATTAATGCTACACTTTTGTATACATTTTGTATGTCTATCGCTAATAAAAAAGAAGTGTCATTCCTCCTATGTCTAACAAAAGCTACATTTTATAGTACGATCTCGATAAAGTCAATCGTTTGTCTCTATTTCATACACTTTCTGACGTTGTTATATCTCGACAAGACGTTCTCGATGCAATACACGCTCTTGATGCCAGGAAGACCGTTCGTCCTGACCTTGTAAGTCCTCGTTAAATTAAGGAAGTTGTCGATGTCATAAGCTACCCGCTACCTTATTGAATCTTTCGCTCACTCCATGTATTCATCCTGGAAAAGTGCTAATATTCACATCAGCTTAAAAAAAAAGATCTATCTATTTAAGTAATTATCGTTATATTTCTCGAATATCAATTGTTGGGGAAATGATGGAACGATGTGTATATAAATATGTCTACAACTATCTAATTAACAAATATATTAATCAACACCATGTCAGTCTGTCTTCAGATCCGGCGAGTCCACTATACATCAATCAATATCTATTTCTAATGACATTCTCTCTACTTTCGATAAAGGTAAAGCATTCAGAATGGTCGTCTGTGATATCGTTCTACAATAAGATCTTTAGTGTCATAGATTGTTTTACCAAGTTATCATGCTACGTACATAATCGCTGTCAACGTGTCGTTATAAATGGTAAATAATCCCATCTAGCATACATTACGGCAAGAGTTCCCCAGGAATCAATTTAAGGTCCATTATGGGCTGAAAGGCCTACGGAATAAAATGAACTGAAATGAACTGATTACTTTTTCTTATATCCTTAAATGACATTGTCCATATGGCGACTGATTTCGGTCATATCGCACTGTCGTACTGATATCTTCGCCAAGCAAAGAGCGGCAGTGCGCCATTCGAATTGCGACAGAGACCATACAAAGAGCGACAATGCGCTTTGCGACAAAAGTACCCACAAATACGACAGGGCAAATGCATTTTCATGTCGCACTATCGCATAATTTTGTCGCACTAGCGAGTTCAATTTTGTTGTTTGGCGCACTGTCGCTCTTCGCATGGCAATAGTGTCGCTCTTCGCATAGCGGGGCGCCAATGCGACATGGCCGAAATCAGGCACCATACTTATCTTAAGACATATAAAACTATTTGCTTACGATTTGTGACATTAACATATCAAAGTTGAGTCTGACCGCCAACTTTTTCAATGATAATCGAACGAAAATTCACAAGTTGTCGGAAACAAAATGTAACAATGACTGTAAGCAAGAAACTTGACTTGGTACTAAGGAAAAAATATAAAATACCAAATTTCATAACAGTGTTCATAGTCAGTGCCCTTTTTACCTAACCAACATTCTACCTGCTTGTCACTATCAAATATACATTCTCATAACATCAGAAGCTAACCATTTTTGTCGAACTAATATCTTTAAAGATTCTTCGCTACTTCTTCTATAAATTTATGGAACGCACTTCCAGATGACAAAACAAAAACACAACCCGTTAGTTACTAACCTTAAAAAAATTCCTAAATGCCGATACTCATAATGTCCCTCCACATTATTAATACTGTAGAAGCGGACACGGCCAGGTCCATCATGTACGACTGAAGATGAACCGCTGTCCGCAGCTCCTTAAATAGTCAAGCGTGCTCACGAAACTTTTCTGAGTCCGCTCTGTTCTTGTAATCAGTCTTCTTCTGAAACTATAGAACATTTCCTGTTCCATTGTCCTAACTTACTGCAAATAGGAATTCATTTTTAAGGGTTTTGCTCCTAATTATAATTTTAACCCCTTACTGCATGGTATTCCAAATATGACAGCTCGGTACAATGAAACTTTTTCATTTTGCCCAAAACTTTATCTGTCAGTCTGAGCGGTTTTTTCTTTTTTCTAAAAGCTGATATCCTTTACTTTAGAATTTCAGTTTATTGTCGTGGTGTTTATTATAGCTCTACATATTGTATCAGTGTAAATTATATATATCTTTATTTTCAATTAAAATTGTATCTGCAGTTTTGTTTGTATGAGTATTTGTACTGCTTTCAACAACACATGCAGCCCCAATGGCTCCATCGCCATACATCGTATATTATCATGCAATCAGCGTTTGTTCCTAAAATGAACAAATACCCCCAGCATCCCCCTTCCTAAACTTTCTTTTTCTCCACATGTTTATATTTGACACATGCAACGATGTAGGGCGTATACTGGAATGTTTCGACTTTACCGTCTTCAAAATAATAAAACAATAAACTTAAAAAAATGTTTTTTTTAAAAATAAAAATCGATAACATATCAATATTTTTAATTGCAAAAATCTGTTTGTTAATTGCAATAGATATTCCATTATATAATCGTTGTTAGTTGCAGTGGATATTTCATTATATTAACGTAAAGTTGCATCATTGGGCTATTTACAACTTTGGTGGGCGTTTTCCCAAATTCAAATCATTTTTTGACATGAGGCCATCAGAGGACCAACTTTTACAATATCTTATTTTATTCGATGACTCGTATGCAGCTATTTTCAACGGTTTACAAATGGTTACGTCCCCTTAGCGGTTATGCGTATATGGTAGGTGACTCTACATTAGCATTTTGATCTATCAGAGTTACTTCCCCTCGTTTCACTCCGTCAGAATGGTACAGCGATGGGACTTCAAAAATTTCAGAGAACTAAATATGTGCCATTTTCACCTAAAATTGTATCAAAGTGTTGGAAAGTTCCTATACTCATTACTCGGGGCATATATTTTGAGATTCGTGTACGATAATGTTTTTACTTAATAATGAAGTTGTCAAAATAATCGTTTTGTTGAAAAAATTAGTAAGACTAAGAAGGGGATTCAGGTTATTAAGTTATTACTGATTAATGACGTAACTAATTTTTGCTTTAAAATAAAACTTCTATATATATATTTGTAAACTAAGGAATTTAAGAAACGTCAGTTATCAGATGCAAACATTTCTGATTTTTTTTCTTTCTGAAATGCTACTATAATATAATCTTTATCAGAAATTAGTCACTTTGAGCAAGAAACCTGGGCATGCGCGTCGCGGCATATCCCCATAAGCTGCATATATGCAATTGACAAACTAAACTCATATTCGTAACAAGAGGCCAATATGGCCTCACGCGGCTCTGGCAACTTCATTGGAGAAGATCCGCATCACCATATTCGCGTCTACATTAAAATCCGCGAATTCTAAACACCAGAGAGATAAATTGATCACAAACGTTACATAATTTTGAATCACATGTTAATCAAATCAAATTTAGTATATAGGTCTCTGATCAAATGAGAACGAAGAGTGGAGATGTGAAATGATCAGGACCTGTTCAGAGAAATCCATTTTGGCTCACGGCGATAGCATATGTCCTTTAGCCATATGGAGCACAGGGCCTTGAGAATTAGCTAGTCTACATGTATTTGGACCTTCCCTAGTGTGTATCACAGGGACTTGAGAATTAGCTAGTCTACATGTATTTGGACCTCCCCTATAGTGTGTATAATAGCACATTTGAAAACCGGGGATGTCATTCTTAACGAATTTAAATATAGTCCCCTAAAACGTCTCAAACGTATTGTAGTCCAACGGAAACGGAAATAAGGGTCAGGGAACCAGACTACTTCAAATGAGGATATTCAGGCGCCGACCATGTGCATTGGTTTACAAACATACCTTGTCCACCGATTTAATATGCAATTATTTAAAGAGCTGGGAGAAAAATAATCATTCCCTACCTACTACGGAGTGTGCCAAAGAAATCTTAACCCTCGGGGAAATTCATGAAGGTCCAACCCTCGGCAAACCTCGGCAAACCTCGGGTTGGACATTCATGAATTCACCCTCGGGTTTAGATTTTTTTGCCATACCCCAAGGCAGGGAAAGATTAAATTGATCATTATACCTTACTTCATGCAGTTTTCAAAATTATACCAATTTATATATATATATATGTAAATTGTTTATTAACAAACAATCGGGAGACAATCTATGTTGTTGTAGATTTAATAAATATATTAAATAATTGCTTTTGGACCCATTTCTTCAATTTTTTTGATAAAATTGTATCCTAATGAGAGTTGTCTCCCTTGAAAGTTGTGCATGTAAGAGTTGCTACAAGTTTTCATTGACATCATTCTGATTAAAATCAGCTGTTACATGGCTACGTAGCGCATCATAGTAAACGTAGCCATGCAACATCTGATTTTTTTTTACCTTGAATGAAGGCCCAAGAAATTAAAATAAAAATTAAAAAAAAAATAAATGTCCCAGCACGAGGTCAAATCAAGGTCAAAAAAATGAAAAACAAAAATGGAATTATTTTTTCAATGAATTTGAAATGAAAGATCATCATTCATTGGTCATGCCATAAAGAATGGCGAAGAAATAGCACTTTGAAAAAACTTTGAAAAATGAAAAAATATTCCCGCCAAAATTCAAATTTCTCCAAAATGCTTATTTTGCTTCTACTCAGATTGCTTTTCATTGACCTTGACTCTTACCTACACACTTGATAATTAGCATATCTTTAACATTAAAAGCTGGCTGAAAAAAGTATGCTAATCTTTGACCTTTGAAGTTCAAGGTCACGGCCACGGATCAAAGTCAAATGACAATTTAGAGAAGAGAATCTAGAGAAAACGTAGGTAAAACGTATTAAAAGAAGATTGCCACTTTAATATAATCCATTGTATTAATACAAGGGCACAAGACATTACCGAAATCAAGGGCAATAACTCAAATATCCATTATATAGATATAGATTACTTTGAGATAATGTGTTTTTTCCAATCTGTTTATTAAGGAACCTTAAGCACAAGCAAATTTTACACTGGTCAAATTGTTGTTGTTTTTACACAATTTACTTTCAAATAGGACTACCGTTTTCCATTTGTTTCTTATTCATTGTCTGCATTGATAAAACTGCAGTCTTCTTCCGACACTGGGCCCAATCCTTGTCAATGGACTATCGCCATCGATGGTGTTGTTCATTTGAAAGGACATCATGATCAGGCAGAGCCAAAATTGATTGGCACATCAAGGTCACAAGGTGAAGTTTTGAGAAATACTAGTACTTCAAGAAATTGAGAGTGCATGTAAAAACAGGAACAGAGATTTGGTTTTGTGAAGAAAAACATGTCTCCCTTTAATTATTCGATTTCTATTTAATTTCTGTAATGGCCAAGAGGTCAGTCTGGACAAGAAATTATTTTTTTTGAAAAATTCACTTATTTGAACTTTTTGTCAAGGTCACAGTGACCTTACAGCAGTATATTGCGCAATTGATTCAGATGATGCAAGTATGCTGCTAGTTCTGCCAAGATATATACAATTTAGAAGTAATTACCCAGACAAGAAATTGTTAAGAACTGGTACAAATACAAAATATTTCCATACTTTCAAGGGGAGACATGTACATAATGAGGATGTTAGCCAGACCACATAAACATACATTTATGTGTACCGTATTTATCTTTGATAACTAGCATTGAAGTTTAGTATCAACATTTGGGGAGTACATATTTTTTTAGGTGAAACCAATGATTCTGCAAAAATGATTTGGTGGGGGAATGGCTAATTTTTCGGCATGGGCTTATTTGTAGATAAATACGTTAAGCTGTTAGCAGTAGTCATGTCATGGGGAGGCCTCCTCAACAGAACCACCTGAAACAGAAAAAAAGGGCCTTAACGGTCACCTGAGTTATGATATATTTTAGCATATTTGACCCCTGTGACCTTGCATGAAGTTCAAGGTCATCCATTTGAACAAACTTGGTAGCCCTTCATCACAGCATGCTACAAACCCAGTATTAGGTCTCTGGACCACTTGGTTATCAAGAAGTCGTTTAAAGATTTTAGCATATTTGCCCCTGTGACCTTGAATGAAGGTCAATGTCATCCATTGTAACAAACTTGGTAGCCCTTCATCCCAGCATGCTACAGACCTAATATTGGGTCTCTGGGCTTTTTGGTTAACAAGAAGTCGTTTAAAGATTTTAGCATATTTGACCCCTGTGACCTTGAATGAAGATCAAGGTCATTCATTATAGCAAACTTGGTAGCCCTTCATCCCAGCATGCTACAGACCATATATTGGGTCTCTGGGCCTTTTGGTTAATAAGAAGAAGTTGTATAAAGATTTTAGCATATTTGACCCCTGTGACCTTGAATGAAGGTCAAGGTCATCCATTTGAACAGACTTGGTAGCCCTTCATCCGAGCATGCTACAGACCTAATATTGGGTCTCTGGGCCATTTGGTTAACAAGAAGTCGTTTAAAGATTTTAGCATATTTGACCCCTTGTGACCTTAAATGAAGGTCGAGGTCATCCATTATAGCAAACTTGGTAGCCCTTTGTTCCAGCATGCTACAGACCTAATATTGAGTCTCTGGGCCATTTGGTTAACAGGGAGGGGTTGTTTAAAGGTTTTAGTAAATTTAACTCCTGTGACCTTGAATGAAACTCAAGGTCATCCATTTAAACAAACTTGGTAGCCCTTCATCCCAGCATGTTACACACCTAATATTTGGTATCTGGGCCACTTGGTTATTAAGAAGAAGTCGTTTAAAGATTTTAGCATATTTGACCCCTGTGACCTTAAATGAAGGTCGAGGTCATCCTTTTGAACAAACTTGGAAGCCCTTCATTCCACCATGCTACAGACCTAATATTGAGTCTCAGGGCCTTTCGGTTAACAAGAGGAAGTTGTTTATAGATTTTAGCAAATTTGACCCCTGTGACCTTGAATGAAGGTCAAGGTCATCCACTTGAACAAACTGTATAGCGCTTCATCCCAGCATGCTACACACCCAATATCAGGTCTCTGGGCCTGTTGGTTTTTTAGAAGAAGTTGAAAATATAAATTGTTTACGACGCACGACGGACGATCCCGGAAAAATGGCAATCGCAATAGGTCAACTGAGACTAAGTCCAGGTGACCTAAAAAGTTGGTTCCCGTCAGATCCTTTCAGTTCCCGTCTGTGAAATAGATGTAATAGCTTTTATAAGACCAACCCCAGTAAATTCTAATTCTAAGTGATATAATAATGGGTACCACTTAATATTACAATGTTACATACACTGTATGATACAGCATTTACAGGTTTACTATCAATTGAGAGAATGATGTTTATTCACTATAATTCTTTGAAAATTACAATGATTAAAATCTGCTAGCAAATGTTGTAGAGTTTATTTTTCTCTGAAACTGTTAAAAACATACAGAATATGGAATATTTATCAAAATGTATGGTGCCATTCTTTTTGGTGTGAGGGACTGGTCCCCGTCGACACGGGAGGATGCCCGTATCCTATTTGGACATACATGTACATGGGTACACATTTTTTATCTAAGTTCTCTACTAAAAAATTTGTCCATTCCTTCACAAGTATTTAACCCAAGGCACAAACAATCACCCGATACAAGATTTACAAGCAATACTACGGAAGCCAGTTAGGGTCACAGCGAAAAAATATATTATGTCGTAATAACGACATAGTATCTCGTAATAACGACTTAGCTATGTCGTAATAACGACTTAGTATCTCGTAATAACGACTTAGTATCTCGTAATAACGACTTAGCTATGTCGTAATAACGACTTAGTATCTCGTAATAACGACCCAGCTATGTCGTAATAACGACATAGTATCTCGTAATAACGACATAGTATCTCGTAATAACGACATAGTATCTCGTAAAAACGACATAGTATCTCGTAATAACGACATAGTATCTCGTAATAACGACTTAGCTATGTCGTAATAACGACTTAGCTATGTCGTAATAACGACATAGTATCTCGTAATAACGACTTAGTATCTCGTAATAACGACTTAGCTATGTCGTAATAACGACTTAGTATCTCGTAATAACGACTTAGCTATGTCGTAATAACGACTTAGTATCTCGTAATAACGACATAGCTATGTCGTAATAACGACTTAGCTATGTCTTAACTTGGAGCAAGTCATGTGTGGTATTATTGTAACGACTGGGGTTAAAGCAACATACTCCCAAACAATCTAAAATTCTAGTTGCACACATGTATTTATAGCAATCCAAGATGCTCATTCACTCTCTCCTAACATTAAAATGACCACTGGCCTGGACGCTTGACCGGGGGAGTCCTTGAGACATCAGTGTATACAAACATTTATCGCGAGATTTGTCACGGAGCCGAGAACGAGGCTACTACATCTGTATAACAACGTGCACTGCACATAAACTACACAAATGGTCGTTCACATATCGAGCATACATGAACAAATGTATGTATGTATGTCTAATAATGCTTTCATTTAAACATATTAACAGAATATTCGCGTAATAACTGAACAAGATAAACATAGTTTACATTTAGATACGTAGTTTTTTAATGTAGCAATATGCATGCAACAAAAATTCGATAAAATTTAGATCGGTGAAGTTTGGTTGAAATGCAGTGATTTGGTTGATTATTGGATGACAACTTGACTTGCCATACAAAAAGTCAAAACATTAAGATACAGGTTCAAAACTGCGGGTCTTCGTGACCGTCTTGGTTTAATGAGGACCATAAAATACTTACCGACAATGATAATACCTTGAAACTCATATTTATGGCTGTACGCATAATCTATTTTAATACACTTGCTGTGTAAAACCATCGAAATATTAGGTGATGAGTAACACTGTTGTCGGTGCTAAGCAGAATTCATGTCTCAACAGTTGCAATATGTTCGTTCTACTCATTTCTGAGTGTGCTTACCATGAACACCATAGTACAAACTTATTGAAGTACTCAATCCCATGGACATATATCTTTAACCGCATGGTACTTAGCAATACCAAAACGAACATCAAGCTAACATGTATTTCTTACTTTTAATCATTTCGTTGATTTCACGTAAATTTAAACAATGCTAGTCCAATCACTTTATAGTCAAGTGCATTCATCGTGAGTCCCAAACACCGGTCTCATTGTTGCATTACTCAATCCATGTTCAAATAGTAAGAGCCGTTTCACAAAACGTTTGTTCGAGTCAAGTGGTTGTAGCTATAAGTGTGTAAACATTTTACAAATTCAACGATGTTTGCATTAAACCGATCAAGTTGATGCTACAGTAACTAACTGTTACATTTTGAAAGAAATAAGGAGCTCAATACAAAAATGTTGTTACATATTTTGTCATAACAAGTTTGTACAAATGATTGTTTTTAACTTGATGGACGTTGGACCATCTATATTCTATCATGTTTCGGAGTTGAGAAGCAGATTTTTGAAATATATGTCATTTTGACCTTTTCTGGTCCCGCCTCTCAGGCTTCCTGGTGGTGAGGACCACATATTTCACAGTTTTGGTTGAACATTCATCGAATTTTGTCGCAGGTAAATTGTTTACAAACGCACAAAGGAAAACGATGGACAAAGGGCAACCTAAAATCATGTCTGAAAGTGGCACTGGAACAAAGAGCTTCACCTTTACCTCTCACCAACGATGATCTTCCAAATTGTTCCTTGCCAAAATGCCAAAAACGTATACAATATTTAGATACTAAATGACTTACTAAGCCATATTTTACACTGCGCTCCAATATTCCAAGATGAACTTTTAATGTATGCATATAATGTACCAAACTTGTAGAGTCCAGTTTAACATTACCAGTTTCTGTGTACTCTTAAAACCCGAGATGGCCACTTGGTGGCGATATTGTGATTCTGGTCAGTCCCAAACAGTAAAATGCACAAGGACTAGATTCTACTACATTAGAATGTACAACTAAATTAAAATGGGATTTGAAAAAGATATGTGCAATATTTTCTGATAATAAGCAATCAAAAGCTGAAACTGATCAATCCAATGAAGTCACATGTCCCAACAGATGACTTGCTGCAAGTTAAGACATAGCTAAGTCGTTATTATGAGATACAAAGACGTTATAACGACATAGCTAAGTCGTTATTACGACATAGCTAAGTCGTTATTACGAGATACTATGTCGTTATTACGACATAGCTAAGTCGTTATTACGAGATACTATGTCGTTATTACGACATAGCTAAGTCGTTATTACGACATAGCTAAGTCGTTATTACGAGATACTATGTCGTTATTATGAGATACTATGTCGTTATTACGACATAGCTAAGTCGTTATTACGAGTTACTATGTCGTTATTACGACATAGCTAAGTCGTTATTACGACATAGCTAAGTCGTTATTACGAGATACTATGTCGTTATTACGAGATACTATGTCGTTATTACGACATAGCTAAGTCGTTATTACGAGATACTAAGTCGTTATTACGACATAGCTAAGTCGTTATTACGAGATACTAAGTCGTTATTACGACATAGCTAAGTCGTTATTACGAGATACTAAGTCGTTATTACGACATAGCTAAGTCGTTATTACGAGATACTATGTCGTTATTACGACATAATATATTTTTTCGCTGTGACCCTAACTGGCTTCCGTACTACTTCCGTACAATAACATACATTTTCAATGGAATCTTACGTAACAACGTGTTCCAGTTTCGTTAAATACCCAATGCATTACCTCCCCAGCAAAACCTGTTTGGAAGTCGGAAAGGTGTCTGCGGTCAAGCATGACGGTGTTACAATAGGATTCACTGAGAGTGTTGTCTCAATAGCCCTGGGCATATGTACGGCCAGGTGTGATTACCGTAGTCACTTCGTAAGAAGCCCTGGGTTTACAGGTAAAATAAATCTGAACAGAGATTTTATGTCAGAAGCGTGGACATGTACCTTAAATAAAAACAAAACAAACTTTCAAATATGACCAAGAACAAGAGGTCCAATGGGCCTGTATCGCTCACCTGGCTCTACAGCAACTTTGAAGTTGAAATATTATAGTAAGCTAGGTTTATTCATATTAATAAATGTTCTAGTCCTTCATTCCAGCATTCTATTGGCCTTATATCAGGTATCGGAGGCTCTTGGCTAACGCAAAATTATTGTTTACAGATTTAAGCCGATTTCATGCCTGTGACCTTAAATGTAGGTCAACGTCATTTATTTGAACAAACTTTGTAGCCCTTCAATCCAGCATGCTACAGGCCCAATATCAAGTCCCTGGGCCTTTTGGTTATTGAGAAGAAGTCATTTGAAGATTATAGCCTAATTGACCCATGTGACCTTGAATGAAGGTCAAGGTCATTTATTTTAACAAATTTTGTTACCCTTCACCCCAGCATGCTACAGGCCCAATATCAAGTCCCTGGGCCTCTTGGTTATTGAGAAGAAGTTGTTTGAAGATTATAGCCTATTTGACCCATGTGACCTTGAATGAAGGTCAAGGTCAATTATTTGAACAAACTTGGTAGCCCTTCACCCCTGTATGCTACAGGCCAAATATGAAGTTCCTGGGCTTCTTGGTTATTGAGAAGAAGTTGTTTAAATGAAAAAGTTGACGACGGACGGCCGGACGGCCGGACGGATGGACGACGGACGCCGCTCCATAGCATAAGCTCACTTGCCCTTCTTAAACATAACAAAATACATGTATGTATAAGATACGTCTTGGTGATTCGAACTCAGAACCTTCGAGTTGCTAAGCGATAGTTCTACCATGAGCTACACTGACTTATGGGAATTTGATGCTCATGTTATGAATTATAGTCAGTCTGGTTAATGCGAAAATTAAAATATTTTATTAACTACGTTTTTTCAATTTTTCGATACCAGCGCATAAAGTTTCTCATATTTAGCCATATACAATGATTCATTGCATTTTCATTTCTCAGCAGTCAAAAAGTTTGACCCCCAGGGATTTCAAATTAGGGTCAAGGTCAATTCTTTTCTCACTTTACCCAACTTCATCTGAAACATCTACCTATAACCTAAAACCATTACACTCCATCAATGATTCTTAAGAAGTAGCAAGAAAGGAAGATAATGATATCGGACAAATCGAGATGGGATAGTTTCTGCACATGTGCTACGGAACAAATATGTAACATGCAAAACAGTTTTCGAGAAAATATCAGCATTTAAATTTTTTATGGTTTGGTATTGGTCAACATCCTATCAATACAATGTTCATTTCAGAATGGCCTCCCATATTTGTTTGATATGCATGTGTCGGGTGGATGTGTAAGATTTTGAAGACTGTGGTATATTTATTTGTCTCTTTGTTATAGAACAAAGCCAATGTCAACTCTATATATAGTCAAACCACCTTGAATGGTCACCTTGAATAAGCGGCCACCTCTGTTATGCGGTCTGTCTGTGGTCCACCGATGGAAAATACTAAATAATGAACCTTAAATAAGTGGTCAACTGTCTAAAGAGGTCATTGGTCACTAAAATCTGACCCTAGTCATTATCACATCCTGTATTGAGCAGCCATTGTGTTCGGAGGTAAACATCCGAGATGATCACATGACCAGATTTTATTATCGATCGTCGTATGATTTGTTTCGTTTACAATAATTTTCATACTCTGACCCTTCTTGGCAGGATTAAGTGTTATCATGCAAACCGAGGCTGAACATGACAAACTTTATGTGAAATATTGCAAACAAACCACAATAGAAGAATATTTTTCAGATGCAATAAATTTATGAAAACTTTGGTTTTTTGTTGTGAGTTTCTGGTGAACCTGGTTTTAGCAGCCACCTGTCTTAAGCAGCCAATTCTGTCGGTCCCTTGGGTGACCGCTTAATACAGGTTTGACTGTAGTGCTAGCAAAGGGTAAATTTGAACCAGTCCTCTAACTCCCAAAACGCATTTTGTCAAGAGAGACATAATGAAAAAATTGTTTAAGAAGAAAAGAAAAACTTTGATCTCAAATTGTTGGCTCCTACAATCATACCATGGGAGCGAGGGGTACAATTCTAACATGACTTATCAATTAATAAATAAAATTACTACAATGTATCAATAATATAGATGTATGATACTTTTGATTGATATCATGGTGGAATCAAGGAGGAAATTAATACCATCATATCCTTAGGAGGAAAATAAAAAATAAGACATTCATTAAGATTTAATTTTTTATTATTTTTTGAACAACTCTCTCCGATATATATCCTCTCATTTCAACTTTCAACATCACTGTATACTGGGTAACTATGTACAAAGCAGTGAATTTAAACATTTAATACATATTTACAGCAGAAATCGTTATAACATCTACCTAATGTTTGTGACATATCTACATGTATACATATTTACCTGGCTAAAATTATTACCTGGAAAACGGGTAACATTTATATACCTGAGCCGAGTTTTCTCTGGTCCAGACACAGACATGATCGAGGCCAGAGAAAAATTGGGCTAAATATACTTGGCAACGTGTGTGTGTGCCTAGCAACAAAGGTAAACATATATACAAGTGCATGATGGGAAGTGTACATAGCAACACACTATAACAACAGAAATCTTTAATGGCGAGTTTGTGCTGATTTTTGGCAAATATTTCTCTATTTGATAGATGAAGAAGAATTAGTCGTTTTTCATTTACAATTGAAACTTGTAAATTTCTAGGAATAACACAAGCAATGAACCTTTTTAAACAAGCCATCTAATGTTCAACTTATGACAAAGTTCAATGATTTGCCATCTAATGTTCAACTTCTGATGAAGTTCATTGATTAGCAATCTACTGTTAATCTTCTGACGTTCACTGATTAACTTAAAGATAATTTATTAACTTCAAGGTAAATTTTGGTTTTCTATAGAAGTATTAACTCTGCACTAAAAGACTCGACTAATCTTGGAAGACAGAAGTATATTCTTTCAGTATCCAGACAAAGACTGTGTGGACCCTACACAGGTTACAACCCCTTCGTGACATTGTAATGATCTGTAACATATACATACATGTTTAGTTCATCACACAGTGTGATTATAAGGGTTTACCAGAAATCAGCAGAAACCATAAAATTTGAATAAAAATCTTCAAAACTAACTTAAATTTGAAAAATATGGTGTCACTATTGTACTTTAGATGAGTAATTGATGATTTAATAAAACGCATGTGTAAAATATTATACTGGAAAACCCCAAATTAACTGTGAGTCACCGTCGGATACCCATGGCTGAGCGCACTACACTACGCTACACTTATAGCTTATCTGATCTGGTAAATGTAGAGTAGTGTAGAGCAATCAACCATGGTATCGGACAATATGACTGGGAGTAAAACAAATGAGAAATACTGGACTCAACAAAGCTTATACTGATATGCTATCAATGACATCTACAATATCAAATGTGATTTATGGTGACAAAATCTTCCCATTCTGATTCTTCTCATCTTACTGTCAAAATTAAACTTTTATTTTCAGCCTTCAACAAATTTAAATGTCATGATCATTCATGATCAACACATAACACATTCTCGATTTCAATTTGCAGAAAATATCCTATTTTAGATTTGACTATAAACTGCAATATATATAAAGAATGACAAACTTGGCATGTGATGAGGTTAGCACATCGATACATAAAACACTTTAAAACACTGTTAAAATCAAAACCAGACCCTGACAATCGTAACTTTATATCAGACCACAGAAAATACAGGGACATTAATTATAGACATTTCAGTACAGTATGATCTATTTATTAATTATAAAGTAATGATTAATTTATGCAAGAGAATTTGTTTCTAACTAAAGTTAGATTAGATTAACACAGAGGAAAGCATGTGCACAAGCCTCGTGTTTCTACAGGACTTGAATCATGCCGGGCCTAAATGTTCGTCGCTGAATGTAAACTTTGATTTGGAAAGTTTTTGTCATTTAGACACTTCTAAAAAAATAATGCTTTCCTGGAAGAACTAAAGGAACTTCCAGACATTGATGAATCCAGTACAAGGAATTTACATGTAATAAGCTACCAGATATCCATGAAATTGTGTCAGTACAATTAGAAATATATCGTTGTTATTGTACAGGATCTTTGGACAAAATTACATGCGAATTATTTAATTATTTACTGTGGAATTACGGAGTTCTAAGGTCTGACGGATAGACAGGATTTAATTTTGATAAAAGTGAATGTCTTGGTAAAAATAAAACTACACAAAAATAAAAATATTTAAATTCTAATAATCTGTTATGTGGAAAATATTCAACTTGCAATTTCGTAACGTGAAGTTTTAATTAAGTCAATACTATAGGTGTAACAAATTAAGATATTTTTTTGGTCACAGAATAAAATGACACTTTCCTGTTGTGTAGTAAAACATTGATAATACGAGTAACTCTATATAAAGAAATGATATGTATGGAAGTTTCCAGTGTCATCCCAGTCCTCATTAATCCCAGATCTTTGCATTTGGAGATTAATCTGATTTAATAAACCAATACACACAAAGCTGATCAACCAAGCTTATCAACATATTCCTCTTAAAAACTTTTAAATGTGAACTTTTATTCATTTTACAACAATTGCAAAACATGTTAAATCAACTTATATTAATCCCTTATCATCTCAGAGGAAAACGTTGGGCTGCAGGTGCCCACCATATCTTATCACTTGAGATTACAGAGTCAAACCCAGGTCGTTTATGTATCCTACCACTGCTATATCACCACCAGGTCCTAAAACTGATCAATAAAGATTGGAGTTTTACTAAGTATGTAAAGCTGGTATATAATTTTGACAGTATTAATTTCCAAACCCTCCCTACTGTTAATTTAACTGAAATATTAACAATAGCATGTCCACCTTCTACCATTTGAGCAATTAAGGCATCAGCTGAAAAGATTTACAATATACTAAAGTGATCTGAACCGTCCTCATTCAGGACTTGTGTAATCTAGCAAACCAGAACTCAGTTATCAGAAATACAAATCTTTAATTTCCCAGCTTGATAGTATATTAAGATGATTGTAACATCCAGACTTATTAAAAAAAAATAAATAAATAAATAAAAAAATCAATAAATGAAAAAAAAAAAAAAGAAAAAAAAGAGGCCAATGGCCACGTAGCTGGTGGGCTTTTTTTCATCATTTGATAATACATTTAAGAATGGACAAGATGAAAAAAGTTCCTTATATCATCCAAGTCCAATTTTCCCAAATACATGGCAAAGACAGGTCTTCATTGTTTTTGAGGTTTGAGCGATAAAAAAATGATTAAAAAAGCTGGCTCATGTTTAGTGATTTACATGAAATGTTGATAAAAATTAAATCTCTAGAACATCTGAATTAGTGATTAATCACCATGACAATCAATTAGATTTTGATATTTTCGTTTATTGAAACAAACATTTCTGTTTACCAATTGCAGCTTTGTAAAACCATGAAAATCAATAGAAGTCTATTTTTTTTTTATAAATGCACGAACAAGAGGTCTTACCAAAACTGATACCAGCAACCTACTTTTTTTTTTTAAAACAGACGTGCACTGTCCACCTGTCAAAATAACAATATTCTGATTGTCCCCATCATTTTCATACTACATGTGTGACGTCACATTACGGCCAATGACTGGAAAATGGACAAGCTCCATGTGTTGAGATAGATATTCTAAATACTGGAAAGTAATTAGTAATCTTAGAGGATGGAATGATCCTCGATATGTTATGAAGAAAAGGCGCATGGAAAAAGTTGAATGGCTTGTAACCCATCAATGAGAAGTCCAGTGTGTGTACTTAAATGTGTGAGAAATTTATACCCAAATCCTAAAGGACAGCCAAACATCGATATATGGGTCATAGATGGAAATAGGTGTAATATATATACCACATAAATCTTCATTTTCGGTGACATATTACGCATTCAAATTAATATCTATATACCGTATACATGTATATCAATTTAAAATCAATGAATCCTAGGGATATTATTAAACGATATGACATGTTTTTTCACAGCTAGGTAGGGTAAACACACTTTCGATTAACAGTTATCATGATGGGGGTATCATGTTGCATATTACTGTACAGATCTTTGTCCCCTCCTCACAACAGCCAGGTTTAGGCTGCTGACCTGTCACATAAATTTGCTGCAGAGCCCAACACAGTGTCAGAATTGTTAGGTCTAGCAGAGACAGACCCTAGCCTGTTGTGTCATTGGGTGTGTATATATATACACCAACCCAGCCAACAGACCCTAGCCTGCAGTGTCACTAGCTGTATATGTATATACAACAACAGGCACTGTGCTGTGGACACTATTTTTAGCACAGCTCTACACATATATACAAGCACGTTGATGAGGACAAAATCAAAAAAATAAATTAATGACAGATTAACCGTTTATCACTCAAACCTCAAAAACAATAGCGATCTGTCTTTCTCAGACAGGACAAGACTTTGAAAAGATGAGGTCAAACAGACCCTTTGATTTTGAGTTATCCTGCCCACAAGGCCTTTCACCAGACATGATAGCATAAGCGAGTGGGCTTCGCCCACCAGCTAAACAATAATATTAATGAAAATAAAACAAAAATGAAAACAAGGCTGTGAATACTGTAACATTATTGAATTAAATTAAATGTTGGATTGTAATTGAATAAAAATCTATTACAACTATTTAGAGGCTATTCCCTGTTTACAGATATGTTGATGGGCCGGGTAAATCATGAATGTGTACCAATATCAACATCACCCTACAAACAGATATGTTGATGGGCCGGGTAAATCATGAATGTGTACCAATATCAACATCACCCTACAAACAGATATGTTGATGGGCCGGGTAAATCATGAATGTGTACCAATATCAACATCACCCTACAAACAGATATGTTGATGGGCCGGGTAAATCATGAATGTGTACCAATATCAACACTATATACCCTACAAACAGATATGTTGATGGGCTGGGTAAATCATGAATGTGTACCAATATCAACATCACCCTACAAACAGATATGTTGATGGGCCGGGTAAATCATGAATGTGTACCAATATCAACATCACCCTACAAACAGATATGTTGATGGGCCGGGTAAATCATGAATGTGTACCAATATCAACACTATATACCCTACAAACAGATATGTATTTTGACTGTTCTAAACCTCCTCTAGAAGGGGTATATATATGGGCCCTGTTACAGTAATATCACAAGGCAACACCAAAGTGGAAATTTATTATCTAGACAACATGGCCATGAAAAAATGGGCATGATCAGGATGCATATATATATAATATTTATACATATATTACGTTTAACTAGCAATAATTCTTTGTTATGGAAATAATTTTGAATTTCAGAATTTTTAGTTTTTAAAGTGTTTATATCATGGACTTTAATCAGCAGCAAAGATGACACTGTCAATTGAGACTACCTCATATTCTAGTTATCAGATCAATATATTATCCCCAAAAGATAACAATGGATGGCATTTTTCAAGCATTAAAAAGATTTGGCAGCTAAAGCGAGACACACGGTATTTACACAGCTCTATACTAAGTGCATGATCAGTGCTACTAACTCCATATATATATAAACAATTTAAAGCTGTTATCATTAAATAAATACATGTATGTAATAAATACATGTATGTAATAAATACATGTATGTAATAGATACATGTATGTAATAGATACATGTATGTAATAAATACATGTATGTAATAGATACATGTATGTAATAAATACATGTATGTAATAAATACATGAAATGAAAGACTGGACTTCGTCTACTTCTAATTCAAATCTCAGATCTGAACCTAGCTATATATACACTGTACTTTATTGGCGTACTCACAAATTTGAGCACATTTCCGAATTTTAATAGATCGTTTTATATAGAGGAAGAGTTTATAAAATGCATTTAGCACATTCATAATTTAGTGTAATATGATCCTCCCATCATGAAAAAATAAGATAACTGCTCAAATACGGATGTTTTACAGTAAGCTAGACCTGTTAATATTTTTGTCAGATTTCTGTCAGAAAAATCTCCAAGTAAACAAACAAGAGGCCCAAAAGGCGATTAGAATAGGTCACTCGAGACTTTGTCTCAGGTGACCGAAAACATTCTTCATGTCACATATAGCTGCTGTGTTGATGATCCTAAGTGTCAGAATTAATCTTAAAATATATGAGGTAAAAGTATATTGCCTGGTGAAGAATGGTGAAGATTTAAGCGAAAGTCTAAATATAGAACTTGTAGCTAATTAAAAAAGATTTACTTAAATTCACAATCTAAAAATAGCTTACCAACATCTGTGAATGTACACAAAATGGAATTTGTTTACAATGAATTGACTGGCATACAGTGATAAAGACACAAAATTTAATGTTGTTTTTACTTACTCCAGTAACGTATTACTAAACATCTGACTAAGCTTAAAATGTAAACTTGTTTACAACAAGTGTAAAATCAGTTACTTTAGTATATCGACTAATATTAATTATAATCACTCTTGTTAAATCAGCCCGGATGGAAGCACGCAAATTATTTTGGGAACCCGAGTACCCAGAGAAAACCCACATGATCGGACAGGTGACCTCTAAAAGTTTGGTCGAGAAATTAAAATCAAACCCTGGCCGCCTATATATATATCTAGGTGAAGGGCAAGTGTAGGTGCTACCAGTACTAGTGTCACACGACCACTTGTAAACTTGTACCGAGTAAAACACTTTAGTGATGAAACAAGCACTGAAATTGATAGTGTAATTTGACTTTATCTTATTATCTGTAATGTTTCATTTGTTATACTGTGTAAAATGAATGCAGTTTATCTATATCCTCTATTTAGATGCATGTCGATAAAAACAATTAAATTAAAAAAAAAATATATCAAAAGTTTAATAGTTAATATGTTTCAATTAATTATATATCACTGTCACACAGATGTACTCTCTGTATTTAATGTGAATCAGCTATAAAAATGGTGACCATTGTATAGCTAGATTGTGATGACTGATCATGAGGGCTGACAGTACAACTTCACTATGAAAATAAAAATAACATACAGGCTACTACGTATACTTATCAACACAGAAAGGTTGTTTGAGGAATATGGTTCATCGAGATCAACCAATGTAACAAAACTATCATTGAAGATTCTCACAAACTTACAGAGGAAACAAAAACTCAAATTTCCTTTAAAATATCAACTTCATTTACGTTTGTAGCATAACAGAAGAGTTGACAACTTAAATGAAAAAGTCGTACTTTTCAATTAAAACATAATTGTATAAGTATTCTTTACGAGAAAACAGGCAAATACTGGCATGCATGTAATTAGGTCAGTAATAAAACAATATACCATTCCCAGTGATGTTGTGCCTACTCGACTTAAACAATTCACCATCTGTAGGCTAAATATAGAACGACAGAGAGGAAAAACAACACTTTAAAAAAAAAAAATTTCATTGAGAAATTTCTTCCATCCATGTATAACTAGAAAATATATATATGTGTGTTTCTATGAATAATGAGATGTCTTCACAGGCTCAATATTTATCCCATCGACTTTTGATGATATGACGATTAATTTTATAACATTTGAGGAAGAGGGATAGAGGAAAGAAAACTGGGCCTTTAAAAAGGTTTGGCATTTAAACACGAGTTTACTGTTTTAATTTTAATCTACCAAAGTTACTGATCATGAGGAGTTCAGAGAGACTATGTGAAACTTTTGTTTTCATTGAAGAAGAACAGTTTCAACTTACAGTTACAACTTCACTAAAAACATATTAAATTTTTGTAATCAATATTTTACCTTATTGAGAATTTGAATTAATTCAAAACCTATGTCTAAATGAAAGAAAAAGTTTGATGAAAAACTATAGATAAGCGTTCCACCTCACTGCATCAAATAAAGAAATTTTATATGTAAATACTTTTGTACTATCTGGTACAAATGTTTTATAAATAACAAATATCACAATCTTTGATATGCCATCAGTCACACTTCACTGATTAACGATTTAGGACCACACCCCTTTCCATTCAATGTTGGTCACACCTCACAGAGATATGACCACACCCTTTTCCATTTGATGATGTTATACATGTCACTGATGATGTTGCTGGTCACACTTCACCGATTTTCGATAACACACCTCTGCATTTCATGTTGTTGGTCACACTTCACTGGTTATCAACAGCCTTGCTTCACTGGTTTCCCACTGACTAGCTTCAATAGTAAGAGTATGCTGTGTATATGTGGTGTGTATTGGCCATGATCATCCAATTTGTATTGTCTTTTGACCAGTTTGTATTGTCTTTTGACCAGTTTGTATTGTCTTTTGACCAGTTTGTATTGTCTTTTGACCAGTTTGTATTGTCTTTTGATTTGTTAAACACCAACTCCAATGGTTTGGTATTGCATTCAATCCTTATAGGATGTACCTCTCGTTCATAACTGACCAAGCCTCAACTTTTCATCAGCGACAATACTTCCATGGTAGGTCGGTGACAAATCTTCCATTTTTCATCAGTGACGATACTTCCATGGTAAGTCGGTGACAAATCTTCCATTTTTCATCAGTGACGATACTTCCATGGTAAGTCAGTGACCAATCTTCCATTGTTCATCAGCGACGACACTCAAATCCTTTGATAATAATCCAATGAACTTTTCCATTTGAAATTTCAATGGTTTACTATCGATAACACTTCAGTGAAGTTAACACTAACTGATGGCACACCCTACTGACTGTCTAGTGCCTTCTCCACCAAGCCACTGTTCACAGCGATGTCTATTACATTCAAATATTGTCTGTATAAGTCTTTCAAGTCCTGCATCTGTACCGTCGGCAGGGCAGGTGGCCGCGTCTCATTTGGCGGATCAAACAGTTTTGACATGAAATCTTGAAGCTTCTCAATTTTCCGAGCTGTGAAATAAAAAATATCTTTGTGATCATAACACTGAATGAAAATTAAAACCCTTCTATAGAGTGGCTGTCAGTCTGAATGACTGAGAGGAGCAAAGCATTGAACTTAAAACAAATGTTATTTTTTATATAGGACAATACTGATTCATACATTACCAGCAAGCTTTTGTCTGATACAGATTCCAACTCAATTTGAATTTGTTATTCCCAAATTACAGTGGAGCCTTTAGATTGAAAAGCCAATCTGATGCTCAACATGACTGTCACCACGAGGACAATAACCATGACTGTCCCCATGGTGACAATAACCATTACTGTCCCCATGGTGACAATAATTTCAATTCTTAATACCACTTTATCACAGCAATATTATAGCAGCCTCAATGCTGTTCACAAGTTATACTATCACAAACGCTGGGCAAATGATAAATGTCATTTAGTCCTTTAAATCACATTCATTTCATGTAAGTTTATATCAGCATTGCCATGCCAACGGTACAATGATTAATTGGAGTTTGAATTTCATGTTCCTACTGTGATACTTTTTATCATTAAGTGTACAGAAGATTTAGCTAAAACTCAGTTTAAGTCTGAAAATGACAGTGATATTCAATTTTGTAGACACACTGCTAACTAAAAGGATGTTATCAACTACTACCCTGTCATCAGCAGAAAATTATTGTCAAATCACAACAAGTATGTACGCTACATATAAACTGAGTGATATGGAGGCCGAGGTGTCGGGCCAAGAAAATATCCTGTGGGTAGGGGAGACACTTAACAAGAGGCCCAGAGGGCCTGTATCGCTCACCTGGTTTCATGAGATATGAAACAAGAATGATGCTTAAGTATATTTGTCGCTGGTATTGCTATGTCAATATATATCATAAGCATTTTATATGGGTACATGTACAATGGTTTTATTTTAATACTAAAAATGCCAAAAGGTACATTAATCCATGAAATGAAATTGACTTTTGGCGCGACCCCATAGGGATGCTAACACACAAATGTGAGTGATATCCATTGCTTAGTTTCAGAGAAGATCTTGTTTAGACCAATTGGCCCCTTTTGACCCTGCCCTAGCTCTGCCCCCTGGGAGTCAGCTCCTTCCTTTATACAATTTTGAATCCCTACCCCAATAGAATGCTAATAGTCAAATATGAGCTGTTTCAGAGAAGTTGTTCATATCAATTTAGCCAAATTGACCCCTTTTGGCCCAGCCCCTCAGCCTCCAGGGGGTCGGCCCCATCATTTGTACAATTTTGAATCCTTAACCAAAGTGAATGCTACCAGTCACATATTAAAGATATCCATTGCTTATTTTCAGAGAAAAAGTTGTTTATATCAATTTTGCCAAAATAACCCCTTTTGGCCCCGCCTCTTAGGTCCCCTGGGGTCAGCCCTGTCATTTGTACAATTTTGAATCCCTACCCTAGGGGGTTGCTACCAGGCAAATATGAGTGATATCCATTGCTTAGTTTCAGAGAAGAAGTCGCTAATATCAATATAGCTATATTGACCCATTTTTGCCCCGCCTCTCAGGCCCCTAGGGGGTCAGCACCACCATCGGTACAATTTTGAATCCCCGACCCATAGCGATTGTTTCCAGGCAAATAGGAGTAATATCCTTTGCTCGGTTTCAGAGAAGAAGTCGTTTATATCAATGCAGCCAAATTGACCCCTTTTGACGCCGCCCCTCAGGCCCCTTGGGGGTCAGTCCTGTCATTTGTACAATTTTGAATCCCTACTCTAGGGGGTTGCTACCAGGCAAATATGAGTGATATCCATTGCTTAGTTTCAGAGAAGAAGTTGTTTATATCAATTTAGCCGAATTGACCCCTCTTGGCCCCGCCCCTCAGGCCCCCCGGGGGTCAGCCACACCATTTGTACAATTTTGAATCCCCACCCCATAGTGTTGCTACCAGGCAAATATGAGCAATATCGTTTGTTCGGTTTCAGAGAAGAAGTTGTTTATATCAATATAGCCCAAATGACCACATTTGGCCCCGCCCTTCCGGCCCCTGGGGGTCAGCACCATCATTTGTACAATTTTGAATCCCCACCCCAAAGTTATGCTACCAGGCAAATATGAGCGATATCCATTGCTCAGTTTCAGAGAAGAAGTCGGTATCATCAATATAGCTATATTGACCCATTTTGGCCCCGCCCCTCAGGCCCCTTGGGGGTCAGTCCCATCATTTGTACAATTTTGAATCCCCACCCCAAAGTTATGCTACCAGGCAAATATGAGTGATGTCCATTGCTCGGTTCCAGAGAAGAAGTCGTTAATATCAATATAGCTATATTGACCCATTTTTGCCTCGCCCCTCAGGCCCCTAGGGGGACAGCACCACCATTTGTACAATTTTGAATCCCCACCCCATCGTGATGCTTCCAGACAAATAGGAGTAATATCCTTTGCTCGGTTTCAGAGAAGAAGTCGTTTATATCAATATAGCCAAATTGACCCCTTTTGGCCCCGCCCCTCAGACCCCTGGGGGTCAGCACCACCATTTGTACAATTTTGAATCCCCACCCCATAGTGATACTTCCAGACAAATAGGAGCAATATCGTTTGTTCGGTTTCAGAGAAGTTGTTTATATCAATATAGCCCAAATGACCACATTTGGCCCCGCCCTTCCGGCCCCTGGGGGTCAGCCCCATCATTTGTACAATTTTGAATCCCCACCCCAAAGTTATGCTACCAGGCAAATATGAGCGATATCCATTGCTCGGTTTCAGAGAAGAAGTCGGTATCATCAATATAGCTATATTGACCCATTTTGGCCCCGCCCCTCAGGCCCCTTGGGGGTCAGTCCCATCATTTGTACAATTTTGAATCCCCATCCCAAAGTGATGCTACCAGGCAAATATGAGTGATATCCATTGCTCGGTTCCAGAGAAGAAGTCGTTAATATCAATATAGCTATATTGACCCATTTTTGCCTCGCCCCTCAGGCCCCTAGGGGGTCAGCACCACCATTTGTACAATTTTGAATCCCCACCCCATAGTGATGCTTCCAGACAAATAGGAGCAATATCCTTTGATCGGTTTCAGAGAAGAAGTTGTTTATATCAATATAGCCAAATTGACCCCTTTTGGCCCCGCCCCTCAGGCCCCTGGGGGTCAGCACCACCATTTGTACAATTTTGAATCCCCACCCCATAGTGATACTTCCAGACAAATAGGAGCAATATCCTTTGCTCGGTTTCAGAGAAGAGGTCGTTTATATCAATATAGCCAAATTGACCCCTTTTGGCCCCGCCCCTCAGGCCCCTCGGGGGTCAGCCCCATCATTTGTACAATTTTGAGTCTCCTACCCATAGGGATGCTTCTGATCAAATTTGGTCAAATTCTGATCAGTGGTTATGAAGAAGAAGTCAATTGTTGACGGACGGACGGACGACGGACGATCGGACGGACGGACGACGGACGCCACGGTATGGCATAAGCTCACCTTGGTCCTTCGGACCAGGTGAGCTAAAAAATGTCGTAATTGAATAATATGGAATTAATGTTTTTACAAGCAACTATTTATCGTTTGAAAATAACTCCAAAATGTTCAAATAAGACATTTTACGCGAAAATTTTATTTCCAGGTCAAAGAAGATGGAAGCCCTGGGGGCCAAGGAAAATATCTTGTGGGTGGGGAGTAGTAGTCACGGTCTCAGGAGATGTAAACCCAGGGGGCCCAAGGAAAATATCTTGTGGGTTGGGAGAATACTGAAGATTACAGCGGAGATGAAAACCGAGAGTTATAAGATTCCCATAATAGTATATTTACATTACAACTTCATTGGTTACCTTTAATTTACATAATATGAATCAAGTTTCTTCTAGATATTTATATAAATCAATGCTTTTCATTCTCCTAAAATGACATTTCATTCATTGGTCACAATGATATATATAAAACAAGTAGTTGATCTGATCACTGGCCCTAGTGGCCAGCAGTCAAAGGGAGATAATTTTGATCTGTGTCTACAACTTGTTGGGGGAGATTTAATACAATAAATACATTTAACTTTTTTGTGTCGCCATCTTTTCCATTCACAAAATTTACTTTCTTTATGAAGATCATAGAAATTCATTAATCTTTTAGTGACAAGTACATGTCAATGTATTTTGTTTTGTTAAAATAAAATTTCATTCAATAATCACAATGATGTGTTTCAGCTAGTGCTGTAGTTTTTTCCTTTCTTTTTTCTCAGAAACGAGCCTCAAGATTTAGATTTTACTTATCAAACAAAACAGTTTTGAGGATTTATGTAACGACCGATCACCATTCAGGGTTATCAAGGACTCTTACCACTGATCTCCTGCCCGAGAAAGGCACACCACTTTTCCCTCACCACCTCCATGGCACTCGTATCCTCCTGTGAGGACGAGTGAGTCATTGGCTGTAGGCATGGCAACATGTGTGTGTTCATCGCTTGAAGGGTATCCGTCACGTCGTCTTGTTCCTGGAAACGGGCTGCCATCACAGTGTTGAGTTTCTGAGGGAAAAGATCTGATTTGTTACAATAGTATAGTCTTGTTTATCTATTATAGCCTTGTTTATTTAGTATCTAGCTCGTCTAATCCTGTTGTCTCACTATCTGACCCCAACTAATCCTGTTGTCTCACTATCCAGCTAAAAATAATCTTGTTGTTTCACTATCCAACCCCAACTAATCTTGTTGTTTCACTATCCGGCCCCAACTAATCCTGTTGTTTCACTATCCGACCCCAACTAATCTTGTTGTCTCACTATCCAGCTAAAAATAATCTTGTTGTTTCACTATCCGGCCCCAACTAATCCTGTTGTTTCACTATCGACCCCAACTAATCCTGTTGTCTCACTATCCGGCTCAAAATAATCCTGTTGTCTCACTATCCGACCACAACTAATCTTGTTGTCTCACTATCCGGCCCCAAATAATCTACCGTACTTTTGGATATTTTGGACTTTTGGATATTTTGGATATTGTTATATTTTTATTATTTGGTGCCTGGGGTGAATAGGCCAAAATTAAACACCAAAATTTCACGAAAAAAATCATCGGAAGAATATCTGGATTATAGCAACCGTCTTTTCCGCTTATTTACTACATACCCATTACTAGCTTCTGCGATCTGTGTTGATGTGTGTTGGAATATTGATTTTTGATAAAAACGTGTCAATAAAGGTATGTTTTCATCTAAATGTGTCATAAAATTCATTCATGTTGTTTTCATATTGATTGTTGTATTAGCTGTGTTCAATGACAAGTCGTGTCTCGATCAATCGATTAACTTGTCTACAAAGTGAAGACTGTTTTCCTGTGCAACCAGGTGAGACGAAATGCAAAAGACTTTCATAGCGTAATGAACAAACATATCAATTACATAACTACAGATAGGTGACAAAATTTATTACACCTAATGGTGAACACAAAAATTTGATGCACCAATATTTAACCACCCTATTTTGAGCAAAACGCGCCAAATTTTGGCAATGCCAAAATATCACAAAGTACGGTATTTGTCCCACTATCCAGCCCTGACTATTTCTGTTGTCATCACATAGAAAGCTAAAACTTTGAAAAAGTTACATCAATACAGTACCAGGGTGCACTCATAATCAGTTTCGATTACAAATATAGGCATACAGAGTTCACAAATGTCAGTGTGATCACAGACCCTCCAGTCAAAGGGAGATAATTTTCATTTTTGGTCAGCAATTTACTCAGTTCTGGTATTAGAGTAGATTTTAAATGAGAACAGATATACATCACTTCTATACTTTTTTATATATAATTTATTAAATTGATTAAGCTATAAGGTGATTTTGTACTCAAAAGGGCACAGTTTCTTAGGTTTAGATAAACATCAGGTTCTCTTTTATTTTCTCTTAAAATTCAACATTTTTTTGCTGAAGAAATTTAGAAAATACCAAATCCACTAAAACAATTAAGACTTTTCATTTCATCAAGGTCTTCTGTGCTCTTACCAGCATGCAGTGTCGTCTGTAATACATTACAAGCTTCTTAGAGAGTCCTCCATCACGTCCAAACTCGCTGAGCAATTTCCGATTATGGTCATAAAGGTGTAGAAAGTAAGGCATTGCTTTCTCATAGCTAGGAATAGAAGACAGTGTGATTATATATAACACCTAATCATAGAATTTCTTCATGTTAACTATGAGGGTTGAAATTTATTCCTACTTATAAATCTGATTAATAGACATGGATCTGGGGTCCTTAAACAATGAGACTTCAGTATTTAAATGTCTATTGTCAATGACGTATCAACATCTTATCTTTAAAACATGAAGACACACCCATTATAAATATTTTGATCAAATCAAAAGTTGAAATTTGGACTGTAAATATGATAGATATTCATACTTATGAAATGTTATGTGATATTATCTTTTTTTGTTGTGAAATTGAATACCCATTCACATGCAATAATACTTATAACAGTTACATTTATTTAAAAGCTGAGATAATCCTTTTTTAAAATGACTGATAATTAAAACCGAACTTACTTTTCCTCATTGTAGTAGCGAACACCTTGAATAAACCAATACACTAACTTTCGGAACTTGTCATATCTATCGTGCCAATGCTGAAATGAAGAAATGTCAAAAATCATTAATTAATTAAACTATTACGAAATATGTGCCATTTTGACTATGAACTAATCTGTAGGATAATTGGAGAAATGAGTAACAGAAATTGGAAATCTACCGGGTAGTTATATGGTATACTGTGTGGAGGGACGGTCTGTCTGTGGCCAGGACTACCGGGTAGTTATATGGTATACTGTGTGGAGGGACGGTCTGTCTGTGGACTACCGGGTAGTTATATGGTATACTGTGTGGAGGGACGGTCTGTCTGTGGCCAGGACTACCGGGTAGTTATGTGGTATACTGTGTCGAGGGACGGTCTGTCTGTGGACTACCGGGTAGTTATATGGTATACTGTGTCGAGGGACGGTCTGTCTGAGGGCTACTGGGTAGTTATATGGTATACTGTGTGGAGGGACGGTCTGTCTGTGGACTACATGGTAGATATATGGTATACTGTGTGGAGGGACGGTCTGTCTGTGGCTGGGACTACCGGGTAGTTATATGGTATACTGTGTCGAGGGACGGTCTGTCTGTGGACTACCGGGTAGTTATATGGTATACTGTGTCGAGGGACGGTCTGTCTGAGGGCTACTGGGTAGTTATATGGTATACTGTGTGGAGGGACGGTCTGTCTGTGGCTGGGACTACATGGTAGTTATATGGTATACTGTGTCGAGGGACAGTCTGTCTGTGGCCAGGACTACTGGTTAGTTATATGGTATACTGTGTCGAGGGACGGTCTGTCTGTGGCCAGGACTACTGGGTAGTTATATGGTATACTGTGAGGAGGGACGGTCTGTCTGTGGCCAGGACTACCGGGTAGTTATATGGTATACTGTGTCGAGGGACGGTCTGTCTGTGGCCAGGACTACCGGGTAGTTATATGGTATACTGTGTCGAGGGACGGTCTGTCTGTGGCCAGGACTACCGGGTAGTTATATGGTATACTGTGTCGAGGGACGGTCCGTCTGTGGCCAGGACTACAGGTTAGTTATATGGTATACTGTGTCAATGGACAGTTTGTCTGTGGCTGGGACTACATGGTAGTTATATGGTATACTGTGTGGAGGGACAGTCTGTCTGTGGCTGGGACTACATGGTAGTTATATGGTATACTGTGTCGAGGGACGGTCTGTCTGTGGCCAGGACTACCGGTTAGTTATATGGTATACTGTGTGGAGGGACAGTCTGTCTGTGGCTGGGACTACATGGTAGTTATATGGTATACTGTGTCGAGGGACGGTCCGTCTATGGCCAGGACTACAGGGTAGTTATATGGTATACTGTGTGGAGGGACGGTCTGTCTGTGGCCAGGACTACATGGTAGTTATATGGTATACTGTGTCGAGGGACGGTCCGTCTATGGCCAGGACTACAGGGTAGTTATATGGTATACTGTGTGGAGGGACGGTCTGTCTGTGGCCAGGACTACATGGTAGTTATATGGTATACTGTGTCGAGGGACGGTCTGTCTGTGGACTACCGGGTAGTTATATGGTATACTGTGTGGAGGGACGGTCTGTCTGTGGCCAGGACTACCGGTTAGTTATATGGTATACTGTGTCGAGGGACGGTCTGTCTGTGGCCAGGACTACCGGTTAGTTATATGGTATACTGTGTCGATGGACAGTCTGTCTGTGGCTGGGACTACATGGTAGTTATATGGTATACTGTGTGGAGGGACAGTCTGTCTGTGGCTGGGACTACATGGTAGTTATATGGTATACTGTGTCGAGGGACAGTCTGTCTGTGGCCAGGACTACCGGGTAGTTATATGGTATACTGTGTCGAGGGACAGTCTGTCTGTGGACTACCGGATAGTTATATGGTATACTGTGTGGAGGGACGGTCTGTCTGTGGACTACCGGATAGTTATATGGTATACTGTGTCGAGGGACAGTCTGTCTGTAGACTACCGGATAGTTATATGGTATACTGTGTCGAGGGACGGTCTGTCTGTGGCCAGGACTACCGGATAGTTATATGGTATACTGTGTCGAGGGACGGTCTGTCTGTGGCCAGGACTACCGGATAGTTATATGGTATACTGTGTGGAGGGACGGTCTGTCTGTGGACTACCGGATAGTTATATGGTATACTGTGTCGAGGGACAGTCTGTCTGTAGACTACCGGATAGTTATATGGTATACTGTGTCGAGGGACGGTCTGTCTGTGACCAGGACTGCCGGGTAGTTATATGGTATACTGTGTCGAGGGACAGTCTGTCTGTGGCCAGGACTACCGGGTAGTTATATGGTATACTGTGTCGAGGGACGGTCTGTCTGTGGACTACCGGGTAGTTATATGGTATACTGTGTCGAGGGACGGTCTGTCTGTGGCCAGGACTACATGGTAGTTATATGGTATACTGTGTGGAGGGACGGTCTGTCTGTGGCCAGGACTACCGGGTAGTTATATGGTATACTGTGTGGAGGGACGGTCTGTCTGTGGCCGGGACTACCGGATAGTTATATGGTATACTGTGTTGAGGGACGGTCTATCTTGCCAGTACTTACCTGGCACCTTTCCCGGTCATGCTTATCATTGTAATTATTCACTATCCGTAGTGCTGTGTTTTTCAAGGCCTTGTACCTACAGAAGAAAATAAGGTAAATCAGCATGGAATAGAAATCAAATTTAACTTGAAGTGTATATATCTCATCAGGTCCTTTCAGTTTAATGGGAAATTTAAAACTTTCATTCTGACATAAAAAAATTCTGAAAGAAAAAAAATGGAAAATCTAGAATTTTGAACATTTATATATGTTCTGTTTGTTTTGGCTAACTTAATCTTTTTTTCTGAAAACATGATGGCATAAGGATCTTGGCACCAACCAAATGAAATTGACTTCATAAAGTGAGCATAAAACTTGATCTACGGACTATATACGGATATTCTAGTGAAACTTCTTATCAACTTCAGATTTGTCGAACAGGGACCGCCTATAGAACTACAATTTATTTCAAATAGTACTACATACTGCATTTTATCTAACACCCATCAAGTATAGAATTTCTTTTTTTCTGGATTACTCCCATTGGATATATTTCACTGCAATATCCCTTCAGAATTGTGTAATAAAAAGAAATCATAATTCAAAATGGCTACTAGTGGCCATCTTGAATACTTGATACGATTTAAAAAATATTGATTATATACATTCTTATTATAACAAATTGATTTTTGGACCCTTCAGACGATAAAACCCTCCCTGGTACCTCTCTTCTGTGTCCAGTAGACCACAGTAGGCGACCTGTTCACACATGATCCGGTGACAAACACGCTCTTCTGCCTTACAGACTGTGAGGTACACCAAAGGGTGTTGCAGACGTGCATCTTCAATCGGTAGTTTGGTTTGGAGGGAACTAGCCACTTGTTTCACTCGCTTAAGCTCAGACTCAATCACCTGTAGAAAAATCATCATCATCATAAAACATGGCCATCTTTGACTGATTATCACTGGATACAGAGCGATTTGGAAGAGGCTGTTTTGCTTCTTAACTGTTTTGGTCATTGATTTTTGTTTGATGTCAACGTACGTCTCTTTGTGGTTTTGATATAATAATAGGTAGTAAGCTGTCATTGGGAAAGATTGGCCAGTGAATTGTTTCTCTGTATCAATGTTATCTTGTCTAATCTATAGAGAATGTCTTCAAGACATGAATATCTATGTAACCTAAGTTTTAAAATCTCGACCACAAATCTAAGTATTATAGATACTTTTTCTGTCTTTATGACGCTGGACAGAAATATTAAATGACGATGCCACAAAGGATTGTACAAAGACACAGATGACATAAGCTGTAAAATTGATTATCACAATTTCCTGAGTATTGCCCCCAACGTTAGATTGCCAACACAAGCCGAAATAATGTTTTTCTAGTTCAAAGTCTGAATATAGCCTACTCCGGTATATATGACTACAGTCGTTCTGCTCCATGATAAAGTTCTCACCATACAGCTGTTTTGTCCTTCTAGGACTTGTCAGTGGTACATATAGCCTAAAGCGACCATAGGTGGAGACCAAAACTCAAAATAGGTTAAAGGGAATGTCAACAAGCATGCTGGATATGTCCCCTAACGACCCCTGCTAAAAATAGTAACAGTGACCTTGATCCAAAAATCCTGAAACTTAAAATTGGTCTGTAGCTAATCATACTGAAGCTATATACCAACTTTAACCGAAGTACCGTGAAGCAAGGCTGAGGAAAGAGTGGATGGACTGACAGACAGACGGATGGAGAGGAGGAAACTTATAGTCTCCCTGGCTTCACCTGTATGAACTAAAACTATTAGATTTCTGGAGAATGCTTAATATGTATGTATATTCTGATCTGTGTCACTATTCAAATGAACTAAAACATGACAAGTATGTTACGATAAAACTCTAAAAAACTAAAAAAAGTACCAGCAGTGACTACCAACTGCAATCTCAAAGGTTTGTACAAAAGACACGAGGTATTCGCACCCTTCATAACACAACAAATACAACAATGTAAAGTGGAAAGACATGCTAATGACCAAAATTAGGATTTGACTTAGATTGAAAATTCCCTCTTGTCCAGTCAGTAATAGGCAAGACTGTATCTACTGTACAGTCACAATTACAATCTGAAATCCGGGTTTAATGACCATTACAGCTAGACTTATCCTTATACTGAGTTGTAAATTATTAGTATGCACTATAATTTCCTTCAGGAACAAGTGAGAGCTTTGGTGAGGTGACCTGACCACCATACATACACTATAAAGGGCTGGCTCCGGGTTCTTAATGTTGAACACGTCCTTGTCAACCACACTGGCCACAGCCTCCGCAGTGTCCGTCACGGAGAGTGATGCATGTACAGCCGGGTGGAACACAGTGGCAGTCTGGGTAGCAACTGTACTCGTACTAGCTACTTTAAACAGAAATATTGCCTTATTTAACCCTTTCACCCCTATAATCATGTTGGGAGTTCCCATTATAAATGTATGGTAGAGTCCATTTCAGTTTCTGAGGGTTGAAAAGGGTTAACCCACAATTCTTTATAAGGAAATTAACTAGAGTGGAAAAAACTTTGACTGACCCTGATATAGGTCTTTAGCATGAGCTACATCTGACTGTACGTGAAATATTTACAAAGAAAATACAATCTTAAATCAAATTTATTTTTCAGAAATTGTAAGTGATTATGACAGACCTGGTTTGTGTTCAGCTGCGGCTGCCGATTCTCCAGCAGCTTTTCTCGCCTGATCGTTGTCCCAGTCAAGGATTTCCTCCTCAAACTTCTTGTTATCTAGGATGACGGATTCCTTCAAGTCCTTTGGTAGACTGTCCAAATCCTTGCCTACTAAGTCAATATCTACCAGGTCTAAACAGAGAGCAAATATCACTGTACATTAGAATCAGAAACAATAACTGTTAACTATATAAATAATGTGGTCAGAAAACAGTGAAATCAGGTTTCCAGTCTGTCTTGGCAAATTTACACTTAAGATTTTAAAGTAAAATGTTAATTTTTTCTTATTTTTTTCACAAACAGAAGAATATCCACTTTTAAAAAGCTGTTAAGATATCTATACCTCTTAAATACTAGATTTGAATGAAAATGCATGATGATACAGATTTTAATTAAGATTTTTATTGTGACTCATTTGAGAAGTTCAGGTAGGAACAATAACGATTTGCAATATCTTAAGATATCTAACAATATCTACAATATATGTATGTATGGCTTTAAAACAGTTAAAGGGGGAATAACAATCTCTGGAGATTTTGATCACGATGAATAGATGAATGGACATGGAAGACACAACATGGCCTCTGGCAGAGTAAAAGACAGATTTCGACTGCAATGTGAAGTCTATAATTGTCAGGTAAGTTACATTGTCCTTACCTGTCTGTTGTAACTGTGAAGTCTATAATTGTCAGGTAAGTTAGATTGGTCCTTACCGGTCTGTTGTAACTGTGAAGTCTATAATTGTCAGGTAAGGTCTATAATTGTCAGGTAAGTTACATTGTTCTTACCTGTCTGTTGTAACTGTGAAGTCTATTATTGTCAGGTAAGTTACATTGTTCTTACCTGTCTGTTGTAACTGTGATGTCTATAATTATCAGGTAAGTTATATTGTCCTTACCTGTCTGGTGTAACTGTGAAGTCTATAATTGTCAGGTAAGTTAGATTGTCCCAGAATATCCTTACCTGTCTGTTGTAATTCTATAATTGTCAGGTAAGTTAGATTGTCCCAGAATATCCTTACCTGTCTGTTGTAACTGTGAAGTCTATAATTGTCAGGTAAGTTAGAGTGTCCTTACCTGTCTGTTGTAACTGTGAAGTCTATAATTGTCAGGTAAGTTAGATTGTCCTCACCTGTCTGTTGTAACTGTGAAGTCTATAATTGTCAGGTAAGTTAGAGTGTCCTTACCTGTCTGTTGTAACTGTGAAGTCTATAATTGTCAGGTAAGTTAGATTGTCCTTACCTGTCTGTTGTAACTGTCAAGTCTATAATTGTCAGGTAAGTTATAGTGCCACGGATCATCCTTACCTGTCTGTTGTAACTGTGACTTGTCCACATACATGAGACAATAAGCACTAGCGTTGTGGTACCCTCCGACACTCTCCTTGGCCAGCTCGTCCCACGAAGCTTCCGACACGGTGATGTCGTTAAACTTTAGCCACCTGTCTTTGGCAGTGTTATAGATATAGGCCCAGTAGTGACCCGACGCTGCCTGTCCTTCATGGACAAGGACCGCATGGAGCTGGTACGGGTACTGTCAACAGATAAAAGAACTTAAAATACTAAAGGCAAATTACAAGGACCAGGCCCTGCTTTCACGAAACTTCTTAACTCCGTTCTCAATTCTCAACTCTGAGTACATGCTTAACTTTAAGCAAATTCTTACTTCTCATTTCTCAGATTTTAAGTTGAGAACGGGCCAATATTTGAGAATGGTCCTGAGCATGCTTAAGTCTGTCACATCGTTCTTAAATATTTAAGAACGTGTTTGAAAAAGCCATTTTTAAGTACGAACTTAGCTTGAGAATTGAGAGTTAAGAATTGAGAAGTTTCGTGAAAGCCAGATCTCTCTTAATACTGGTAAATGACACCCTCCGACAGAGTTGTCTCCCTTCCTAGACGTCTTCTCAATGAAAACAGTATGTGTTAAACCAGAAGCAGTACTCCTAAGGGCAACTACCCTTAAACCAAAGTTAAATGTAAATTGATATCAACACCAAAGTAATGAAAATACTGAAGACCAATCAGAATTCACAAGGACCAGAGCTGGTCTGGGTACGGTCAACCCAAGGATGGGAGCTGAACCCGGTATTGTCAACACAGAGCCAAATATAGCCCTTGTAAACGTCTATCATCAATATTTAAACCTATTCTGTATGTAATTTTGAAAGTATTTATCCTATGATGAAGACAGAGGAGAATCCCAACTCACCCTCTGCATCGCCTCATCACTGTACATCCTGTTGACATTGTCCTCCAGTATGTTGATGTTGTCCTGTAACTCTGTGGAAAGATCAGAACTTAGTCGTGTCCTCTACAAGCCCATTTACATCAATACAAGTGGACTATTAACATCTCAACAAGCATGTGATTAGTCTTTGGTATATCACAACTAGCACTTGAGTTTAATTGTGACATTTCGGTGACTACTCTCTGCTATCTTCATCACACAAATAACTAGTTAATTATATGTACATAAGGACCCAAATTTGACCCCTGTGACCTTGAATATCGGTCAAGATTTATTTTTTTTGTGAATTCTGTCGTGCTTTTTCACAGGAATTTACCAGCTAAATATAATAATTCCAGGCATTTTGGTTTTGAGAAGAAGCCAGTTAAAGAACAAAGTTAAAGCCAGATGGAAAGACAGATGATAGATGATAGAGGACAGATGATAGAGGACCGATGATAGATGATAGAGGACAGATGATATATGACAGATGATAGAGGACCGATGATAGATAGGTGAGTGATAGAGGACAGATGACAGATGATAGATGACATATGATAGATGGCAGATAATAGATGACAGATAATAGATGACAGATGACAGATGATAGATGATAGATGCTGTACAACGGCATAAACTCACTATGGCTTTCTGACCAGGTAAGCTAAAAGCATATCTGCCACTGTTTTCTAAGTATGGGACATGTTTCCGTATTGCTGTACTTACCTCTCACGTCCTGTTCGACTTCCGTCCTCCAGCGATGGAGACAATCCTGTAACACTTGCAGCTCTCCGTCTGTGATGTGACGGGGGGCTGGGCTTGAGGTTACTCCTGACGTCCGGTGAGGGCGGGGAGGGGTTGCAGGGGTCATGGTGACGTCAGTCCCCGGGGACTTTACTGGGGAGGATTCAGTCACCATAGTGATATCACTGTAAGAGACAATCAATAATATCTGTCATGTTTGAAACAATCATTTCTTTCCTCAATTTAAATATTGTTGTTATACAACTAAAACACAATTATCTATTTAATTTTGTAACAAAATCACACTATTATTTCAAAGATCCTTGTCCTCCAGCACAACAGTCAATATAATACAACAGTCCAAGGGGAGATAATGCATTCCTCATACATAGATTTTTAATGATATTATACACAGTCATGTAAATCTATTATGAACTGTCTTAAGGTTTTCAATATTTCAAATTCACTGACTGATGCCTTATCCAAATTTTTTTGTAAGAATAATTTATCTAAAAATACATTTACTGCTTTTAATATGCAGTCTGTATTGCTACAAATCATGTTGAAATATAATCTACTTTTGCAAATTGTGTAACTTGGTAGTCTTTCTCTGAATGGAAAAAATTAACAACATAGATTCATCCTGAGACTAGGGAAAGAATACCTACTTTTGCAGATTGGGATATTCCTTTCTCACTGTTTAGAGGGAGCTTACATACTTTCATGGATTGAGGGATTCCATTTTACTATATAGAGGGAGTTGACCTACCTTTGTGGCTTAGGAGATTCCATTTCCACATCTTGGGGGAGACTAGAAAAGTGGTCTGGTTTACTTTGAGCAAACTCCAGAGCATAGGATAAGACATCTTGTAGTGGCACCTTCTTACTACCCGACCCGTAATGGTTAAATCTGAAACAGTCAACGCCATCATATCTTACCTAGAACTACCCGACCCTTAATGGTTAAATCTGAAACAGTCAACGCCATCATATCTTATCTAGAACTACCAGACCTGTAATGGTTAAATCTGAAACGGTCAACGTCATCATATCTTACCTAGAACTACCCGACCCATAATGGTTAAATCTGAAATGGGCAACGTCATCATATCTTACCTAGAACTACCCGACCCGTAATGGTTAAATCTGAAATGGGCAACGTCATCATATCTTACCTAGAACTACCCGACACGTATTGGTTAAATCTGAAACGGTCAACGTCATCATATCTTAGGCCACACCAAATTAATCAGTTGTTCTTCGGGAAACTGGTAAAAAAAATTGGGGCGAGCGAGCGAAATTTTTTTTTCTAGCAAAAAATTTCCATTTAGAGATTTCAAGAGGCGAAGTGTTCAAATGATGTGCGAGCGATATTTTTTTCCGTTATTTTTTTTTCCACCAAATGTTGGAAATAAACTGAATACCATATTGAACAGATGTTTGTGTCTATTTGTGATTAATTCAAGTACATGTATATCATGAAGTGATTTCATACACAAATAACTAAACAATTGTATGTAAAATCCAACAACAATTTAATACCTGATCTACTTGATCAAATCAAACTTAACACAGTTCTCTCATTTGTATGGAACAAATACCGGTATAATAGAAAATAATGTATGAAACAAAAGAAAATTGGCACAGAAAAAACAAAATCACTATATCATATATAATTATCTGGAACAAAAATAATAATAATACCATATAAAACAACAGAAAATTGGCATATTAGAAACATAATCATTAAAATGTATATGGCTATCCCAAAGTTAGCTATCTTTTAATGTTTTTGGGAATTCAGCATCTATCAAATATAATTGACACGTATTTAACAGTAAAACTAAGGGCTTTTCCAGTAAAACATCTACCCTACCCCAGGAGTCCATTTTTTTTAGGGGTACCACCCAAAGAATTTATTTAATTAATTTTAATACACAGAAGTAATTGGAGCGAAATCCAACCATGGACAGAGGTGAATTGTTTTGGAATCCTGGGGTCATTTAGATATTTTAATGGAATAGCCCTAATACTAAGAGGACAACTATAAATCTGTGAAATGATGAAATTGGAATAAAATAATTCCACATTTTCTTATTATTACTATGGAATACAAATAAAAAAATATCACATAGGTACTGACCTGGTTTAACAAAAAATATCATTCTTCAAAATAAAATAAATACTTTGATTATTACCACATTACAAAAAATGTAAAACTAACAAAACATGTAAAACTAGATACATAAAAAAGACTTTTCAGGTTTTTTTCATAAAAACATATTTAACAAAATGCAGTTTGGTAAATGGACGGAAAACAATACAGATCATAATCGCCTTCTTCCGAGCAAACTATGGATTTTACATCCATTCACACATCGCAGCATTGTTCTTTTACTTGAGATTGATACAGAATGTATTTTACATTAAAATATTATCACAAATAATGTTATCAAACTGCATGTCCTATCAGAATTTGTCAAGCATTGTATGATCAATATCTGATTTACACCTTTCGCTTTTTGACGTGTTTGATGTTGTATTTCCAAGGTGGTAGTTAATACTGCGAATAAAAAGGTCATAAAACGTTTCATTGTTCTCCGCTTCGATAGCTGTATTTAACATTAGTGCACCCGACCCCCTCTGTACACTTACTATAAAAATACCCATACTATTCCAAGAATTTACAGCAGACTATCCTCGTGCTAGGCCGGAGCCTTTCCGCCATTTTTTTCATCTCTGCATCAGGTATCAACGAAACGCTTGTTTGGGTCGGTGTTTCAAGCGTCGAAATGTGTTGTAATAACCGGAAAAAGAAGTCGGAAAACGGGAAAAAAAATCCGGATTTGACGATTTTTCCGGAGGTGCGGGAAAAATTTATTTTTATTTTTTTCTCGACTTTGATATTTTTGGAGCGGGATTCCCGACGAACAACTGATTAATTTGGTGTGGCCTTACCTAGAACTACCAGACACGTAATGGTTAAATCTGAAACGGTCAACGTCATCATTTCTTACCTAGAACTACCACACCTGTAATGGTTAAATCTGAAACGGTCAACATCATCATATCTTACCTAGAACTACCAGACACATAATGGTTAAACTGGAACAGTCCACGTCATCATATCTTACTTAGAACTACCAGACACGTAATGGTTAAATCTGATATGTTCTAAACAAAATTAGATTAATTCTCCTTCCACCATAGGAGTGTCGGTCATCTTACCACGATATATCTTAATGATCAATAAAATCAGATAGCTTTATGATCAATAGAATTAAATATACCTTTATGATCAATAGAATCAGATACCTTTACAATCAAAAGAATCAGATACCTTTACGATCAAAAGAATCAGATGCCTTTACGATCAAAAGAATCAGATGCCTTTACGATCAATAGAATCAGATGCCTTTACGATCAATAGAATCAGATGCCTTTACGATCAAAAGAATCAGATGCCTTTACGATCAAAAGAATCAGATACCTTTACGATCAAAAGAATCAGATACCTTTACGATCAAAAGAATCAGATGCCTTTACGATCAAAAGAATCAGATGCCTTTACGATCAAAAGAATCAGATGCCTTTACGATCAATAGAATCAGATGCCTTTACGATCAATAGAATCAGATGCCTTTGCGATCAATAGAATCAGATGCCTTTACGATCAATAGAATCAGATGCCTTTACGATCAATAGAATCAAATAGCTTGATGATCAATAGAATCAGATGCCTTTATTATCAATAGATTTAGATACCTTTATGATCAATAGAATCAGATTCCTTTAAGATCAATAGAATCGGATACCTTTATAATCAATAGAATCAGATACCCTTTTCAATAAAGCTAACTATGATATAAGTAAAGTACTACATTCTTTGCTGCAGTCATATTATTTTTCTTAACCTTAGATTATAGATTATGTAACCTTCATTTATCTTACAACAACCAGAAACAAGTTCTATCAACTTATATTAATCATGCCTGATGCCCCAGATGGAAGTCTGCGATGATTTTATTCAGGGAAAAACCCACAGGGTCAGGCAAGTGACCCCATACCTTTTGACGCCCAATCAGGGAATCGAACCCCGGCCGCCTAGTTGAGAGACAAGTGTTTTACCACTGTGCCATCCAACAAGCATTTAAATACCTTTACTACATAGACCATTTGCCTTAACAAAACATGTTACCAATATATATATTATGTATACTAAGGAGGCTGTGGATCTACCGATGATTGATACAAGAAGTACCATGGATAAATCGATAGATCCTGCCATACTTACTTGTTAAGCCTTGTATTAAGAATAGATAATTCCTCTCGTAGCTTTTTGACCTGTTCTCGTCTGTGTCTTGTTTCTATTTTGTTACAGCACATATACCTATAAATGAAACGTTCATCGTTACGAATCACATATACATATAAATGAAATGTTCATCATTACGAATCACATATACATATAAATGAAATGTTCATCATTACGAATCACATATACATATAAATGAAATGTTCATCATGACAGATCACATATATCTATAAATGAAACGTTCATCGTTCCCGATCACCAGACACAAATCGCTAATTTAATCATTATTAAGCCATTCTTCTTTCACACACAAGATTCCACGTTTTCTCACTTCACTCTGTTGAGTTATTTGATAGTTTGTATAACAATTAAAACACAGGACGACAATAGATCTTCCTTACACACATGGTCTAAACATCATCTCACCTGTCCATGTAGATCACCTGGGGAAATTCTATTTTATTGTGAATTTTCTCCGGTCGTCCTAATTGCTGATTAAATTGAAATCTAGATAATTCAAAAGTCAACACAGGCGGCAGTCGTGTAAACCAGAGCTGAAATAAAACAACAAGGCTTATTATTCAAGTGTGGAAAAATGATGTGATCGAAGTAGATACTTGAAATGATAAAATAAACAATCAGAAGAACAGCTGTACAAGACATATACAACATTACTGATAATACTAGTAGTAGTCCAATTCTCATGTTGTGTTGATATGTTACATCAAATAGCATACGCTGCTCTTATATTTACCTGCTATGATCAGGACTGTTTCATTAACCTCCATATAATGTACCTGGCTGTTAAGTTAACCTCCTGATAATGTACCTAGCTGTTATGTTTACCTCCTGACTAATAAATTATAACACATAACCAATAGTTACCTCCTGATAATGTACCTGACCATTACGTTTACCTCCTGTGGTATAATAAAACGTTACCAATAGTTACCTCCTGATAATGTACCTAGCTGTTATGTTTCCCTCCTGATAATGTACCTGGCTGTTATGTTTACCTCCTGATAACGTACCAAGCTGTTATGTTTACCTCCTGATAACGTACCAAGCTGTTATGTTTACCTCCTGATAATGTACCTAGCTGTTATGTTTACCTCCTGATAATGTACCTAGCTGTTATGTTTACCTCCTGATAATGTACCTAGCTGTTATGTTTCCCTCCTGATAATGTACCTAGCTGGTATGTTTCCCTCCTGATAATGTACCTAGCTATTACATTTCCCTCCTGATAATGTACCTAGCTATTACATTTCCCTCCTGATAATGTACCTAGCTATTACATTTCCCTCCTGATAATGTACATGGCCGCTATGTTTACCTCCTGCGGTATAATAACACGTTACCAATAGTTACCTCCTGACCAGATGTTTGCGTAGTGTTACCACTGATGGTTTCTATCACCCCCGGAGCAGTGGCAGCTTCTAAACTCTCGTGAACGTCCCGGAAACCATTTACTTGTAGAGGAAACTGGCCGAATGTCTCATCGTTACTAAAACCCTTACCTGTACATTCCATACAGAAAATAACATTGTTTAGTTATATAAACAAAATATTCTGAATAATAGTTTAGTTATATAAACAAAATATTCTGAATAATAGTTTAGTTATATGAACAAAATATTCTGAATAACAGTTTAGTAATATGAACAAAATTCAATTTCAATTTTAATGCTTTTAGTTAAGTCTTAATAAACTGATAAATATCTTACTTAATCAATTCATATTTTAACTATAGCTCTTATTCTTGTTTGTTTTAAACTTAAATGAAGATTTAAAAAATCTGTTAATCTAAAAATTAAAAAGTGACAGGATTCAAAAATAATAAAAATTTAAAAGAATGTCCGAACAGTCTTACCCTCATTTGTACCCTCGGCACGATACTGTCCGTAAAACAACTCTACCATGGGGTTCTTCATCTTCTTCGTATTGCTATCTCCCTCAGCACTTCTGCAACACAAACCAATACTGTGAAACATGGAATACAAGGGTATCAATCTTCAATTGCTTAACCATATCAAGATGGAATATTGCCCAGATATTGACAATATGTTAACGAATTGAACATAGATTTCTCTGATTAATAACTTTCTACTGTAAACAGTTCCAAATATTTCCTGATCAACTTATTATGACTTTCTACTTCCACATTTATTTTCTGAACAAGAATTATCAATGAATCATTCCCCCCCCCCCCCCCCAATAAAAAATTAGGCACTAAAACCATGTTTATACCTTTGTTATATACTCAATATCTATATTGCCGACAATGACAGGTTTAGCGTACCATCAAACAAGTATGAGTGCGTACATAAAAACTTTTGCTTAAAGAAATCAGTTTGTCACATACAGTTACAGCACTATCATTCTTTTTTATGACAAATGTCAGCTTCAGGACAGGTGACACATAAACACCTTCGCTTAAAGAATCAGCTTGTCACATACATTCACAGAGCTTTTTCTCACTGGTTTTGGAAGGGGCCTTTTTGTCTCATTTTGGGAAGAAAATAGTGAATTGGGATTTTTTTCGAGAACAACAAATTTTGGGAATTTAGCTTAAATATGAAATACAGTCAAACACCTGTCTATAGACACTATAGACAGGTTGCCTTTATAGACAGGTCAAAATTATTGCACCAACCAATTTACTTAAAACTGCCATAAAAAAATTGTCATTGAACAGGGCATTCAGAAGACCAGTCAGAAGTTAAATAAATGCATAAACTTTATAAATCTGAAGGGTTTAATATTTAATGGTTTTGTGGACCCAAAGACAAAATATAACTCAAAATGGTCTTATGGATACTTTTTTTAAAATATTTCGTTCTGAAATAATGCTATATGTATCTATCAAATTATCTCCCTTACTTTCATAAATAAAGAAAAAGAATACACAATAATTAATTAATTATATTTGTGTTACTACTAATTATTTTGTGTTATAGTCTTACTTCTTAAAACCAAAATATTTGTTTTCCTGACCCAAATTCAAATCCAGATATTTGTGTCAGTTTACGACTTTTTATTAGTATTGACTAATTAAAGATGGCGGCAGTACAAACGCTAGTACCGACAGCTACGATTAAGAAAGGCATTATTGGCTTTCATGTGAGTAAATCTTGTTGACAGATATGACCAGTGTTTGTTATTGAAGTGATGTATCCTAGTTGTAATCACAAAATTAACTGACCGTGTCAAATGAAGCCACCTGTGCACAGTTGTACTGTAATATCGACACGCATGGTGGCCCGACTCCTCTCTTACCAAGCCCCAGGCCAGGGCAGCTACAGTGATTATAGGCTAACAGGTGGTAGGGGTCTTTTGTTTATATACTCAGGCCAGGGTTGTGGTAGTCCTTTGTTTGTATAATCAAGCCAGGGTCGATGTGTCTGAATTTTCTGGGGATTTTATGAGGTATGACTGCCGAGAGCAGAAGATGGCCGACAGAAATCGGTCGCTATAGAAAACAAATTAGCGACCGTCGTTCCGAAATCACCTGTCGTTAGTCACATTAGACAGGTAGTCGCTATACAGAGGGTCGTTATATAGTAAAATTTCACGGGGAATCTTAAAACCGGTCGTTATAGACAGGCAGTCGTTATATACAGGAGGTCGTTAGAGCAGGTTTGACTGTAATTCCAATTTGACATGGGGCCGATTAATGGCCCCCAAAAGCCCTCAGAAAAAGCCCTGATTCACAACACTATTGTACTTTTTTTATGACAAATGCAGAACTGTTGTGAAGAGTACTCACTCTTGCTGTTCTGGGGAGGAGGGGCATGACGTGTCAGCTTTAAAAGCATCCTCTAGCCACTCCAGTAACTTATGTTGGAACTCGCTAACGTCCTGTAATGAAAAGGTTATAATGTATCAACATCTGTAATCATCAAAATAGTCATTTTACAAAGGAGATACATATGGGGGAAAGTACCCTTTTAATATTCATTAAATAATAGATAAAAATTTGCCAACTAATAAATAATAATATCATATAATTGCTTCCTGCTAGAAATATATATATTATGCTTGTGCTTGGAGGAGGGGGGGGGGGGGGTGTTTCCAAAAAATGGACATTAACAAACTTTAGGAAGATAAGAAAGTACAAGAATGTCTAAACAGATATGAGAATATGGAGAACAAATGCATCAATCCTACAATTTCAGACGGGAAAAAAAATCAAAGAACAAACTTAGTGAGAGACACTGGCGATATTTACCTGTTGACTCTCGCCTACTCCAGAAGAAGATGGTGAGGAGGAGAACGCCTCCTTCAGTATCTCCACAGCTTTAGAAGGATCTACATACTTCTTATGAGATCCGATCATTAACCCAAAAAGGTACCGTAGTTCTGTCATGAAGCGGAGATTTCTGGACTCCTGTAGATAAATCACTTGATCTTTTCAAATTATTGTTAACCATGCATTATCTTATTATGATTTTAATGAGAACTGCCAAAGTTTACAAATATTTTGATCCAAAGCATGTTTGATTTGAGAGAAAACTCAATATTGACACATAAATGATTAGTTTTTAGTTATACTGCTAATACAAATCAAAAGGCATGCAGGATTTTTTTTATCTATTTTCATATTTTGAGGTGTTGTAATTCTACAGTGAGTGCGGAGAATACAAACTGAGAAATATTAAACGTATTTGTCTTTTTTATATTCCTCATTTTGCCAGAAAGGTACAAAAATTAACTTGTTAGGACTTAAATTAAGTTTTCTTCATTGAACAAGAACAAAAACTTTCAGTAAAAAATACCATATTTACATTTCAAAACAAACAGGTTAAAATAAAGCATTCTGACAAAAACCCCAAAACTCTGAAAATATAAATTAAGTTCTGATATCAATACTTTCTAATCACTTCTCTTATTTTATAGAATTATTGTAAAATCTATAGAATTATTTATAAAATCTATCAAAACTGATTTATATATTTCCAGTCAATCTGATTACACTTACAGCTCCATTTCCTTGGTCAGATTCATTTGGCGAACGAAAATTCAGGACAAGGTGACGAAACCTTCGTATATGAAACAACGACTGAAAACACAACACAAATACTGAGTTAAAGAGATTTATAATTATTTTTCATAGAAGCCCCAGCCCTGCCGAAATTATTTTCAAAGACAGTCACAAGCAATCAGGTCTCTGCAGCACAAGTAAAAATACTACAAGTTTCTTATTGACATCTGCTTATTACTGGTCTAAAGTGAAGTTAATTTCATAAGAGTCCGCCCAAATATTTGATACGGTAAACATGTAAATTTACGCGAGGGGAAATTTACACTAATAACACAGAGTCCTTTTGATCGCGAAAATTTCCCCCACATGTATTATTTTGATATCAATTTGTGAAATCTCGAACTACAAATGAACGTGGACCGATCTTGTAAATTACCACAACACATATAGCTCACATATCAAAAACGCAAAATTAACCCCCCGTGAAAATAACCACATTTACAGTAGTCAAAATAATCATGTTTACATAAGAATAACAATATGTTTTCAATTGTATTAAAATTTCAGGTACCGCAAGAATTTATTTACTCTACTTTAGTTTCTTTACCAGCATATCTATCACTGCACATGTATAATTCATGTCCCGCATTCATTAAGGATCCTTACTCGGTATATCAGATACACTGCCCCATACACTACATACATCTTCTTTATACCCTCATTCTACATCTGATGCAGAGTAAAATGAACACTGATACTAAGTCAGAACACTACCTGTATGACAGCACTAAACCAGCAGGTATTGCCCACGTTTTTGAGTCCTACAGGACAATCCTCCTGTCTTTTCCTCTCGTGAGGGTTCAGAGGATCCACAAACCAGATATCTCCTCGCTTTCTCTTGGTACCAGCCTTACTCTCAGCTAAACTCTGCTCCAATACTCTGAAAACAAAAACATATGTAGCTTCTATTTGAGAATATATCACATTTTACTAAGTCTATGCCCCACAACATATTCACAGCATGCTAACAAATGTTACTTATTCATGTATACAATTCAGCCGATAAAGATCATTTTTGTAAGAAATGAAATATGCTTGGACAAACAGGAAAATTTTCAGAGAGAGTCCTATGTGCGTGACAAACAAGTATCCAAAGGGCCTGCATTGCTGATGAAGATATTTAAAAAATCACAGGAAAAAATATTGTTATTTCTAGTAATATAACAATTATTATTGCATTCAGATACTGCATCAAAATACCAAGGGGGGCAACTCTGTCTCTCTCTCTTCCTTTAGATAAGATTTCCTGGTCCCAAGGATGATTCATAGCAAATTAAGCACTTGACCGCAGCAGTTTGATATAAGTTGCTCTCAAATTCAGTAATTCTCCATTGCAAACTTTGTCAAATCAATTCATATGTACTGAAAAAGTTTTTAAATGTAAACCCACGTTTCCCTTACGTGACCTTTCTTTCAACATCCAAAAGTGGTCCATTCCTGATGAAGTGATACTTACATTGATAACTATCAATAACTTAGTGAATCTGTGACAATATTTGTAGATTTTTTTCTTCATGAATTTCAAACAAATTCATTTTATACCTGCTTATATCCTGTTCCTCGCGTGACACCTGCCCTCCCAGAATTCCTTGGGTATCTTGGAGACTGGCAACAATGGCTTTGTGTAGGTCACTGGTTGGTGCATTCTCATTGGTCAGATCTATAACATTTCCTGTAGCCAATCAGAGCAAGGTGGATAACTCTTGTCATCCTTAACAGTGCTTCCTGAATGAATAACTCGCGTTTTTTTCAGATGACAACTGGTTTCAGTATCAGAATATTCAGAAGTAAATAAAACACATAACACACTTTATAATGTGATGAAAAAAACTTAATTCCCTGAGAACGAATTTTGAAAAATATATAAATTTTGTATATCTCCAAATATTTTTGTAATTCATTCCCTCTAGAATTTATCATAGTAGTTATACCGAAAGACTTTCTATGAACTTTCATTTCTACCCCCCCCACCCCCTCACCCCATTGTATGTAATCATACTTTCTAACTTGTAAAACACCATAAACAATAAACATTTACCACTTTTCCTTGCTGTAGCTCCCTGTGTGCCAGCCTCTTGTGTTCCTTGTGTGGTAGTTTCCCTCTCAGAGGGAGGCAAGCGTGCCCTTGCATCTACAGTAGTCGTCCCAGCTTTTACTTCAGATGCCGCATCTTCTTGGACAACGATAGAGGGTACTGCTGTTGTGCCTGACTGTTAAACAAAATTTTATATACAACCATTAAATGGGTTCGGTAATATCTTCTTTCACCAGATATGATATTTCAATAATAATAGTGAATTAAACAATAGATTCATAATTCAGGGCTCAAAGTGGCGCCTATTTTAGTGGTCATGGTACCTGAAATCACCATTGGCGACCAGTTATTGACCTATAAGGTGCCTGCATGGCCATTAAAAAATTTGTGTAAATTTGCGATTTGGTTAATTTTTCAAAGGTTGCAGTGCATGCTAAATGAAATTCACAATTAAAAAAGTTTCAGAGATATCATACTGATCTAAGAATAAATTTAAAAGACATTTTTAAAAAAGTCAAAGACAACTAGGCCAGGCGATTAACTTTTCTAATTGGCGCCTAGATTTAATGACTTGGTATAGCTATAGCCAAATAGGCCACCTGGTAAAAATATCCACTTTGAACCCTGCATATTTCAATGATCTCTGTCAGTCTGACAGCCAGGTAATATTTTCTGCCTGACAATATGAAATAATTACTTTAAAACCTAATATTACAACAGTATTATTTTATTTCAAATTTTTTAAAACATAATTTATGTTTAAAACTGTTCAGGAGAATGTGATTTCAATAAAATTGTTATCAAGCATCTAACATTACGTGTTTTACCCTTTAAATCTATTAATACATGACCTTTTATGCCTCCATTAAATATCTTCAGTTTTGGAGAAAAAAAAAATTCCCTACCTACCAAAGTTCAAAACATAGGGTTGGGCAAGGGGAGACAGACATATTTTTAATTGTGGTCTAATTGTGAGCCACAACACAGACTAACAAATAATATACCCTATATATCTCCAACTGTACATATAAGGATATCATCATAAAAAGGCTAGAGTACAAATTAAAATTAACTAGAAGCCCATTATATATATGATATAAACATATTAAAGCGGATTCCACTGTATCTCAAATCTATAAAGTTACTGATACTGAATTCATTAAGAATTTGGATGGATAGCTGTAGAATGAGAATTCGTGATTCACAACAATTTTGTATCTCCAGTAGTGGATTACCTTTTTCTTTAAAGCTGGATTAACAAAGTCGTCAGCAAGCAGCATTGTTACAACATTCTCAATTTCATATTTCCCATCGCGGTCCTGACAGGCAGTTATGGCCCTCCTGATGACACGCTCATCATCTATACCAGTAATTTCCTTGATCTGGGCGTACACATAGTTCTCTTCCGCACTTCTTGGCTGAAGAAAAAAATTCTGACATTAAGATTTATATAAACAATGAACTTGTAGGAAAATAATTTTGAAATCTGATACAGAGAATGGGGTTGTGATAGTTCAGTCGGTAAGAGCGTTGGTCACGTAATCTTGGGTAAAGGTACAAGATGCATTTTGCATTTCCTGGGAGCTGAGAAACAGGCCAGTGTGTGCTGTGCATGTTGTGGTTGTGTCCTTGGGCAAGACACTTTACCCTTATTGCTATGGATATCATGTCACAGGCCCTCCCGTATGTTGTTCAGTGAGGTAGTCACCAACTGCTACAAGGAGATCCCATCTCAAAATGACCCAGCTGGCTGATCATGGAGCAATAAACTCAGTAAAAAGACAATGAAAACTTAACTATCACATACAATTTCCAGAAGGCAGCTATGTTCATTACATTATATACATGCACTCAGTGTATATTAGTACAGCAAGCACTTTACTGTTTTAATTACCTTCAAGGTAGTTTTAAATCATGTCTAATAATATGATCAGGTGCCACTGGTGAAATATGATGATACAAGTTTTATTTTACTACCGGTATACTATTAATCTGAAACTTGATAATAATGTTACAAGTGTGATAAAGGTAGCTTTTGCTAGTTTGAATCTTTTATCAACAATAAATTTATATATACAACTTTAACTTGCATATCAAACCATTAATGATCATTGGATATACAATTTCCAATAAACCATTATTTCATAATATAAAATAAACAGGTCTTAGATATTACTTTTATCCGTTCCAATAATTTGTCACATGAAATATTGTGGTAGTGAATTATGGTAATGTTTATTAACTCCTTTTTATCTTATTCAGCTGAGTTTCCTTTCCTCTCTCATGATCATGATCAGATGATGTTACACAGTTGTAAAAAGTAGAGAGTAGATCTAGAGGCCACCTTATACTAGCTCAATCTAGTGAGAATTTCCTTTTAGCCTAGTGTTAAGATATTTGCCTTCAGAGTGATGATTGTTAAATGATCAGTTATATATCAGTTGTTGGTCTTTTTAAAGCTATCAGCTCCCTAATATTGATTCTCCACCTTCCAATGGAGCTCCTGGATTTCTTTCCTAAAATTTTTTGTTGACTTATATATATGTATATTATTTTATGTTGCACTTCTTTAGTGCCTCATATATAGTTGACTTTAAATTAAGCCACAATATACATTGTTCATACAACTTGGGTTGAACTTAAGCTTCCTGTAATGGTCTTTCCAGTGTCGGTTCAAAGCTGATTCCAACCCGTTAAATGTACATGTGCCTGCGTTTACAACACTGTCTGGCAATGCAAGCTTTTCCAGTTGTCTGTAACCCAAACTCAAAAGATTACTTCCTGATGACATTACTTCCTTTTCCTTTTATATTCTATCCAATGATGGTAAATCAAGAGATAACCTTTTGTTGTGAGATTTTTTTTACTCCTTCCAATTACATAGTATAAGATCTGCTAAACCCGTTGTGGTAGGAGTGCAGCGAAACTGGACGGTCCCGGGTTCGAACCACGATCTGACTGCTACCAAGGTTATATATATATGAGGGCTATGAAAACTCAAATTTCGATGCATACACTTTAAGGTTTTAAATGCCTCAAGTTTCTTCTTTGAGATAAATTTAACCAATTATTTTAATGCATCTAATTTCATCAGGTGGCAAGACAAATGTCAATATCAAAATTTATCTCAATAATCTGCAACCAGTTTCGTTAACATGCCATACATTTAAATAATATCAAAACTCAACAGTATGTGACAGTGACAGTCTATAGGTTGACATGCAACTTTACATTTTCACGTGTAACTTGCTTTTATATCAATTAAGCTCAACACACAGGCAAAGTTGTTGGATGGGATTGTCGATAAAGGCAAGCTTAAGATTCCTATCGTATTTGATCATACGAATTCCTTTGCCTTTCCCAAAATAATGATTTTGATACTAGAGATCTAAATGTGACCAAATTAATTCATAGACAGTTGATTATCTATCATATGATTCTGAAATACCTGTGTATGACAGCGCTGGTGTAGTGCAGGTTGTTCAACAGTCATGGTAAGATTTTATACGCTGCCGGTCTAAAATGCACGGCATGTGCAAATCTTGCGCACCAACGTCCAAGTTCCACTACGCAATTCCAACCAGAGAAATGTCTGCAAGACCAACAACAGTCGAGAATGATTTTGCGTCTTTACAACAAATGGTGGTGAATTATCTCGTATAAAATTTGTTGTTTTCGTTTGCATTAGCCGTAAGAAATTTTCTTTCGGCAGACATTGTTTACGGATGTTTCACATCATTCCGATCAATGGCCGACAAGTGCAGGGGGTTTTCCTGTGACCGAAGACGATTTGTTATCTAAGCGTTGATTCGCTACATGAGGAGATTTCCTTCTTTGGGATTTCCTTCTGAATCTCTCCGCTAAGCATTTATTTTCACATATAAATACATTTGCATGATGAAAAAATAAGCTACAAATTTCTCTAGTGCCATCAAACTATTTTGCACATGTTTTAATCATAAGAAAATAATGAGTAATTACAAAATTGATCTATGAAATGATACCCAATCAGAAGTATTGATACATCCTTAGTCCATTTGAAACACCTCTGCTTTCAGGGCGGGATTTCTATGAAAAAGTCAGTCGAGTGAGTACCCGAAAGGCGTAGAGAGTTTCCACACGTGTAGATGTTGACGTTCGAAAGGATGAAGGATAAGATAAATGATCGATTTTGATATCGTTCGCCGATATTGCTCCAAAGTGAAAGGCATCTAGATTTAAATATGTCATTCCTCGTTGATTCCACGCTGATCGTCCTTTCGCAGGTGAGGGAATAAAAATAAATAGACAATCTGACAAATGTGGTTACTGTCAACTTGAGCTGCTCGACGAATCCAAGGGTTACTGGCTGCTAACTTGTTTGTATTTAAAGAATTCAAAGCATTTCGAATTTCGCTCTCATTTTTGATACTATATAATGATGCAATGATGTTCAGACAGCGGCTTCGTGATTCCTCTTTGTGTTTTTATTAAATTCATGTCTTAATTCAATTAGTAGTCGACAGTTTTACTCTGAATAGGAGCTATTTGGTGGTATTAATAACAATTATATATATATATAAAAATATAAAATATAAAAATAAAAATATATATATAAGTGCTGTGACTTGTGAACCAAACTATTTCGGAAACAAAAAACATACTTGTCAAAGTAACAAAATGTCTCACTCTTGCGTTGTGACGTCCTGGTAACAAAACATCACAAATGAAAACAAATTCCCCAATAAGGGGAAGAATTTAAAAGGAATGTGGTAGGAATCCTCAGTGGATAAGAAACAGTATTCACAAAATCTCCACCGAGGAAAGTGGCTACAATTGTAATAGGAAAGAGTAATGGAAAATATCTCTGTCTTTATACCATGCTTCAAACTAGAGACCTTTCGCTCCCACTGCAAACATCCTACCACTTACATGTAGGCTGCAGGATGGAACGTCAACATCTGGTTTCCATAGTTACATAATAATCAGTTGTTAGTCAACCCTCTTTACAGCAGACCTTAATTATTGCTGCACTAGAATGTCAATCTTCTTACTGAAAACTGTATCACAGCAGGACACAGAATATGAATTCTGTTTCACTAATATAACTGTAAGTATTATATGAACGTCCTTCTTGACAGCTGTTTTAACTTACATGTGTATATATATATACCTGGTAATATACAGAGGACCCTAATTACCAGCTCCACTATTGATGTTTATCATATTGTCACTGCTTCCTAAAATTCGATTAAAGAGAAATTCCTTTTAGCTCATTTAGTAGACTGTATATAGTTTTGTAATTGCGAAACCTCGGGAATACTAAATAATAATCTATATATATTGAGGCTGTGATTTCCTGAGTGTTAATAGGACATTAAGCAAAAACAAACCAAACAAACCAATTTGCTTGAGTACTTTTCTAAACCTCATGTTTATTCTACAACAAATATAAATTATCGAACAATCTTTGATTCCTTGAATATATGTATTAGCTATATACCCCTGCCTGAAATTAATGAATAATTTTAATTATTCCCCGGCATGGGATTAATCAATGAATAGAGTATATATGTATTTGCATAAATGTAGAGTAAGTGAATTGAAATGTACTTTTGTGTCGAATATAAAATTTACCCTGCAGGTTTAGTGATATATTAATAGTGTTCTGTTAACTCACTGGCAGAGCATGCGCACATGCTTCTTTTTTTTTTTGGCTCAGTCGTTAGAGCCGGGGATTATCAGCCAGGGTCCAATTCTTCTGAGATTGTCAAAATGGCTTGCATTATTAGAAATATATCTATTATATCTTCTGATTTTTTTTTATTGCAGATCCTGTTTTTTGGAGGTGGTTGGGTTTTCTTCATCAAAAAGCTATTTAGAGACTATGAGGTAAATATGCATCACCACAGCAGAAAAACAGATAACGTGTCATCAGTTATATATCATTTCCATTTTATAAATTTTAATTAATGTGTACAACTACAATTTTTAAATATGTACCATAAATTATGTAAAGGTAGCAGGTGAGTATGGCTTGAGCAGTGTTGAATATGATCTCTGTCACTCAGCTGACAAGCATGCTTCTTTGGCTTAGTTGTCAGAGCCAAAGATTATCAATGGAGACCCAGGGTTGATTCCTGTCAGGGTACTCAACTGTACGAGTCGACATTTCATTGTGATTGTGATCTTACTTTAAGATACAAACAAATTAACAGCCAGAACAGTTACTAAACAAGTCCATCGACTGTTACTGATACAACATATTGTAAATGAGAGCTGGACTGGGTCAGTCATTGGCGACCAGGTAGCTCAGTGGTAGAGTGTCCGTCTAGAGTTCGGAGGGTCCCAGGTTCGAACCCCGGTCTGACTGCAACATTTTCCCCTTTTCCTGTTACATAATTGGCGAGCTTGCCTACCATTGTTTAAAGCATTGAGAGTATGCTTAGTAAAGGGATATCCGAACTTGTGGTCTTCGGGGGCGAAGACTTGAAAAAAGGAGGGAGGATTGGAGCGGAACTGGACTGGGTCGATCATCAGTGACCAGGTAACTCAGTGCATGTTGCAGAGTTTCCATCTAGAGTTTAGAGGGTCCCAGGTTGGAACCCTGGTCTGGCTACTCCATTTTTCCCTTCTCCTGTTACATACATATATGTATTGTAGATATGATTTGTTTCAGTAACTGTAATAAATAACATTGTTTACATATACTATTGTTTTGTCAGGTCCACCACTCCATCGTCCTGCTGGTGTTCTCCGTCACTTTCTCGCTGTCCTGTACTATGTTTGAGCTCATCATATTTGAGATTCTTGGATTTATGGATTCAAGGTAATCATTGAGTATCTGTGTATACTGTGTACAAGCTGTGTATCGCAAGGTGGGTCACGATGCGATACATATGATAATATGAGAAGCTGATGACCTATGATCAGATATCTGGTATTCCATTGTACAGTAGTCATGTTTTGTTTGTGGTATTTCCGGAATATATAAGTGTTTGTCTACATTTGTTACAAACAACATATGTTTTGTCCATTTCCAACAAAGTGTTCCTGAATTTAGATAATTTGGATTTGAAAGAAATCCAACAGGCAGCTTTATGAGCCACTGGAAGAGCCTTGTCAGCCATGTTGTTTACTAAAAAGCATAAGCTAGCGTTGGTCAAGGGAGATAACTACAAATTTTCAAGTATCGCGATACAAATCAAGGATAGATGATGCATTGATGCACTGCTCTGCATTTGATACACCGATGCATCTGTGAATCGTTACATCACTATTGAGTATCAAAGCCAAAGTGTTTTTAGCTCCCTTATATGAAACCCTTCACCCAATGTGTGGTGTCGGTTTGTCATGTGTTGTCCAGTACTCTCGGGCATCAACCTTTTCCTTGAAGCTCAATTACCAAATATACCTGAATGAAAATTTATGGCTGGTAGCTTCCTTGGATGAAGCCTGACAACATTTGAAAAAAGAAATGACCTTGACTTATGTTCAAGGTCACAGGGGTCAAGTTTGTTTGTTAAACAGCTTCTCAATTAGCAAATGTTCTTCTAGAATCAAGATATATGTATTCAGCTGGTAGGTACAAGTAACCTTAGATCATGAGGCCCATCAAAGTTTGCTAAATAAATGACCTTAACCCATATGCAAGGTCATAGGGGTCAAACTTGTTGATACACTTACAAAAATTCTGATTTAAAGGCCTTCAGTTGTAATATTTAGCTTGTAGGCACAGCCCGCTGGTATGAAGCCAAACAAATTTTCATAACTCGTAACTGGTTTACTAAAAGGCCTTTAATCATGATGTTTTAACCTAGCAATGGCTTCCTTGGGTGAAGTCATGCATGATTTGTGAAAATAAATGACCTTACTCCCACACTCATTGTGAAAATAAATAACCTTACCCAACACTCATGGTGAAAATAAATGACCTTACCCCACACTCATTGTTATGGGAATTACCTTTCTTAAACTTCTTTTACTTATATTTACTGAAAGGTCTAGGCCTTGAACCAAGCAAGATACTAGCTATACAGGCCCGTCAATTCTTGTCGCATTTCATTGTATTATTTATATACTAAAGCAATATAATGTTTTGAAATAAAACCCGTCCAATTCCAACTTCCTTGTATTTTTTGCCTTAAAGTGTCTATATTTTTATACACTTCACCATTATTTGATGTAATTAATACTTTCCTTGCAGTTCGAGATATTTCCACTGGAAGCTTGGACTATATGCCATCCTGTTTGTGCTCATCGCTGTTTTACCGTTTTACATCGCTTATTTCATTATTGGTAATCTAAGACTAGGTAAGTCATATTGTACGTATAGCGTTACCAGGTAAGCCCTCGACAAACTTTAATACTTACCATATAGGGAGCAGAAACTTACAGGGGAGGGGCTGAGGGCTTACTTGTGAATAAATATGGTAGTAATTTGATCCTTTATTAAGCTGTCCTAACTTATGTCTGAAATATTATTGACTTTTTTTACTGTATATTTGTACTAATTTCAGTTTATGAAAGTAAATATGAAAATTCCATAGACAATTCGTCTACAGAAAATTGAAATCTTGTGGCCCAAGTCATTTTTCTATAGACCCATTTTGTAAGAAGGAGATGAAAGATGACTTTCGTGTAACATTTGGCCTAGCACCCTCTAGTATATGAGCCCTGTTGTTTCTATATTCAAGTTCATACTCGCTCAAATATATATGAAGCCCTTAACGCTTTGTTCTCCGTAAAAAAAAAAAAAAACTACTTTGTTGGAAGTTCTGATTTCATATGATCGTTTGTCAGTAAATACTACATGTACATGAATTGTAATGTATGTAAGGACTCAAAATTTGCATAGCCAATCGGGCCAACACGCAGAAATATTACATAGACCAACCAGGTTTTTCTACAGTCTCTGGGCCTTCTGACCACCTTTACTTCCGACCACTGAAATTTTGACTTCTTCTTTAGTGCCCCAGAAGAGACATGTGATTGGGATGCTGACTGTAGCTACTTGGCTGGCGTTCCTCTACTTCTTCTGGAAGATCGGCGACCCATTTCCTATCCTTAGCCCTAAACATGGTAAGTTTAAAACTCTGTCATTCATCATCAATCGTTTTCATTTTATGTCAAAATAATTTCTTCTTCAGAACCATAAGAATGTGTATTGGATCCTTGATATTTTGTCTTTTGTTGGTTAATGGTATCATGAAATGACCTTGATCCATTTTCAAGGTCACAAGCAGTGTCCAGCTGTATTGATGTGACCAGTAAAGTTGAATACTTCTCTGTTGTACAGGTATATTATCTATGGATCAGGTATATTTTCTATAGAGTAGTGTATCGGCCGTGTAGGAGTGATCAGAGTCATTAAGATGTTTACATTTCTGCTATACAGGTATATTTTCTATAGAGCAGTTTATTGGACGTGTTGGATTGATCAGAGTCACTAAGATGTTTTTGTTTCTGTTATACAGGTATATTTTCTATAGAGCAGTGTATTGGCCGGGTAGGAGTGATCGGAGTCACTGTGATGGCGTTACTGTCAGGGTTTGGTGCGGTCAATTATCCCTACACATCTATGTTCCTTTTTATAAGGTAAGTTGTGGATTATTCTCATGGGGCATGGCACAAACATTCAAATAAAAGTCCGTATTATGTTGGTGTATAATTATTAAACTTAAGGTATCAATTCCTTAAAAGACCATTTGGGAGTTAAATTATTATTCATAACTACACAAAAGATTAAAACATTTTGACTATTCAAATTAAAGTCTGGCCTGCCATTTCCAAAAAGACAAACTGCAGCCATCTTAAGGAAAATGTATACTGGAATTTACTTACATGATAGTGTTGAAAAGAAATACTGGTAGTAAGCTGTTAATACAATTTTGTACAATATTTACAATATTAAAAATATCTTCACTGTTCAGGATACTGCTCAAAGTGGTTGTAGCTTGTTTATTGATCAAGAGACATGTTCGTCAATATTAGTAATTATAAATTAATATATAATTATGGTGCAGCAAACAATGATTCAACACAATACGCTTTTATTTCATATTTCAGAAATGTTACAGATGCTGATATCCATTCTATAGAAAAAAGACTTATACAAACAATGGACATGATTCTGCTCAAAAAGAAAAGGTTAGTGAACATCCAAACTGTACATCCAAATTGTACATTCAGATTGTACACCCAAATTGTACATCCAAATTGTACATCCAGATTGTACATCCAAATTGTACACCCAAATTGTATACCCAGATTGTACATCCAAACTGTACATCCAAATTGTACACCCAAATTGTACATCCAGATTGTACATCCAGATTGTACATCCAAATTATACATGCATATTGTACATCAAGATTGTAAATCCAAATTGTACATTCAGCTTGTACATCTAAATTGTACACCCAGATTGTACATCCAAATTGTACATCCAAATTGTACACCCAAAGTATACATGCATATTGTACATCAAGATTGTACATCTAAATGTTTTACACAAAGTTCCGAACATAGCAGTAATCCTAATATCTGGCCTGTTTTCCTTTCAGTCATTTCACATGAGGTTATGTGCTACTGTAAAAGATGTTTTGGGTCGTACTTATTGTTTAATCATGTTAAAAAACTTTGTAGAACATATTTCTATAAAAAAAAAAATGAAATTTTGAAAATTTTTATGATACAACCTGTGATAATAAGATTAAGTATGTAGTGTACCGGTGAACTAAGAAGCTCTCATCATTGTAGGATAGCTAAGGCGAAGGAGGAAAGTTTACGTCAGGCCACCGTTAACAAGAGCCAGGGCGGGCTGTGGGGCATGCTGAAAACTGTGACGTCAGCTGCGACTGGATCCTCGGAGAGTATCCTTTTATACTACCCCCCGCAAAGGATGATGGGATATGCTATTCTGTGTCATCAAGGACTACGTTTAAAGTATTTTCTGGATTTTATGCTGTTATAACCCATCTGTCCTGTATACATAATCGTAGACTTGTAGTCTATTGAACTGAAACAGATATACAGTAAAAAAAAATCATGAAAATATGAAACAAAGAAAATTTGTGTAGTTAACAGATATAAGACCTCTTTACTAGTTTTATCGGTATTTGAACAGTGATGCGGAATCCTAAAAGTTAACTTATGAATATATTGTGAGTAAATTTTTCTACTCAAGTTTATTTTTCGGTGATAGCTGAAGGAACCAGGCCTGTACAAACTTATTGTTCCTCAGTAAAGAAGTTTTCCTTTAATCCAATAATGCTTTGATGTGGAAGATTTAAGTTAAGGAATACCAATGAAACAGGGCCTTGAATAGACCAAACATTATCTCCCTTGACTTGTCAGACATTGGGTTATTGAAGCAGGACACTGCAGCCCTAGAGGAACTTAGCAGGCAGTTGTTTCTGGAGAGCGTGGATCTTCACTATGCTCAGGTAAAGATAAGATATCGTGTAACATCTGTCGTTTCAAAAGGTAATTTTGTTGAACTTAATACAGAGGAATAATACAGAGGAACCCACTTATTTGCATATCGCTTATTTGAATAAACCGCATATTTGCACAAAATTCTCAGGTCCTGATTTTTTTCTTCTTTATCTTTGTATTTTAATCCCGTGTATTTGCATCGACTAAAACACAGACTCCTGTTAATATGCAAATAAAAATTCCAAAAAATCGGAAAAATTTAATTGTTTTTAAGGGTATTTTTGTGATTTTCCCATGATACAAGTTTTATGAAATGTGTTTTAGCTTACATATTCATTTGACACGATGTGCAATATTATCTAATCATTAGTATTTAAGGTATCAATTTTGAAGCATTAAAAGGTTATCATTTTAACTCCTTCCGTACTCTGATGCCTTGAGATGTTGCTGTGAATATGGTTTCTTTCCTTTGTAACGACTCTGAACGTCATGGCGACTGCCGATGTCAAGATGCTATAGACATGGTTGTAACATGGATTTGATAGGTTGTAATCAGGAAATGGCGTGTAATTAAATGGTTTGATATAGATGTTGTGTATATAGGAAACTGACTGTTGTTTGTTTCAATATTCAACTTTGGTGTGTTGTGAAGAATGGAAATCATTTTCTCTTTCAGGAGAGGATTGCTTATTCAAAGACATTTAAAGGGAAATATTTCAATTTTCTTGGATATTTTTTTTCAATATACTGCGTGTGGAAAATCTTCATTGTAAGTATAACATGATCAATTGAGTTAAATTTGACAAGAAATTCATTTCCTTTTTAACCATGTTTCAGGTTTAATACTTCGTATAGATTATCTTAGATAACATTGTATGTCTGGTGTTTAAGTGTTGCGACTTGTCACGCTGGAACGGTTTCCAGTTTTAGATGGTTAGATTGTCTGTATTGTCTATTTACTCGAAGTTTGAGTGGGGTTTGGGGATTTAAAGCCAGCAAACTCCTAACATAGAATAACACAATTGTCAAAAGTCTTCTTACTATCAGATTTGCTGATTATACTTCAGGTAACATAGTTTGGGGGGGGGGAGGAGGAGGATATGGGGGGCCGTGGTGGCCGAGTGGTTAAGGTGTCCCGACACTTTATCACTAGCCCTCTACCTCTAGGTTGCGAGTTCGAAACCTACGTGGGGCAGTTGCCTGGTACTGATCATAGGCCGGTGGTTTTTCTTCAAGTACTCCGGCTCTCCAAAACATGGCACGTCCTTAAATGACACTGGCTGTTAATAGGACATTAAACAAATCAAACCCAACAACAAAATTAAGATATGGACCAACTAAGTTGAAAATTGATAACCATGTGCAAAGGTTTTGAAGGATGGCAAATCCAATGGCACTATTTTCCAAAACAATAATTTATATGAATAAAAGCTCTTTAAAAATCCCTATGTTGAGACACACCCAAAATATGTTGACTGTTTTATGAAGCTTTGATTTACTGTGCTATACCATTTAATTTGCAGTCGACTGTCAACATTATCTTTGATCGAGTTGGCAGGGTGGATCCCATCACCAGAGGTATAGAAATAGCTGTCAATTTCTTCGGTATACAATTTGATGTAAGTTCCCCAGTCAATTTTTCCTCCTAGTTTTTACACAATAACCTGTCGAATGTCATTGAATAAAACTTTAATAGTGACTTCGAGACAGGTCAATAGATACCAGATCAGATTATTTTTCAGTTCTTCTAAATTCTGAAATTGAATGAAAAAAAAAATCCCTGTCATCTGCAACCATACAAGTTGTATGAGATAGTTTTGAATGAAGGTCAAGTTTATTAACCGTTGATATATTTTGTATGTACAGAATGTATGTACGTCTTTTTTAATCACATGGTCTTTTATGTTTGAAAACTGGATATCCATCTTGAACAGATCTGAGGCTTAATGTATATTGTTTTTGTATATATAGCTTTTGTAGATATAACGTTTTCTTTAAATTATAACTTGATAAATGGTTTTGTTTGCCAAAGTATGATAAGGATTAACAGCGATGTGACACTGAGGTTTGTGTTTGTGACAGGTAACTTTCTGGGCGCAGCAGATATCATTCGTCCTCATTGGGATTATTATAATTACGTCTATTCGAGGATTATTGCTGACGCTTACAAGAGTGAGTATATTTTATAGAGAAATCGTGATTTCGAGGATTATTACTTACAAGAGTGAGTATATTTTATAGAGAAATCGTGATTTCAAGGATTATTACTTACAAGACTGAGTATATTTTATAGAGAAATTGTGATTTTGAGGATTATTACTTACAAGAGTGAGTATATTTTATAGAGAAATCGTGATTTCGAGGATTATTACTTACAAGAGTGAGTATACTTTATAGAGAAACCGTAATAAATATATAAAAAATCATCTAGGAAGTATACCTAGTATATTCCTTATCAGAACATAAAGTAATGGGATCCAGCACCCCAGGGTTTTCCTCATTAAAACCTTCTGCATGTAAGTATTTAGTCAAACAATAGTGATTCATGTTAGTTTGAAACCTTGTTTAATGATAGCTGTGAAATTCAGTTTACACCATAGTCTGCATAAAATTAGTCACCTAACTATGGAGAAGGTTAATAGACTTAGAGGGCGCAGGACTTGCATCCCCTTGCATTAGATCAAATAAAAAAAGTTCATACTCGTATCTCTTGCCATATTCACGCTTCGTGCTCCCCCCGAGTGCCTCGCCGCACCACGTAATACAAGGGGACGCTAGTCCTGCATCCTCCAATTTCGTTAACCTTTTCCATAGTGCAACTACTACAAGGGGACCTCGCCATAAAATGAAAACAAACAAACATTTGCTGCAAATATAAAGGGACTTCAGTTATCGCTAGATGAAGTGAAAAGGGAGGTAACCGTAATGTCTAAATTCGCCATGACAGTTGGTCTGAGCACATGTTATTTGAAGTATATTTTATATATCTATTCAGATTTTAATTGATTGTACTGTAATACTTGTTTTTTACAGTTTTTCTATGCTATTGCCAGTAGTAAGTCTTCCAACATTATTGTCCTTTGCCTTGCTATGATAATGGTAAGTCTGAAACTTTCTCAGTAGTCTGTAGTGATCAAAGTTATCTACATACTTATATATCTTTGCACTCTCTATCTCATTACTAAGTCGACTCTTCCCCTTGAGCTGTGTTAGTCTCTATCTCACCACTAAGTCAACTCTTCCACCTTGAGTTGTGTTACATTCTCTCTATCTCACCACTAAGTCAACTCTTCCCCCTTGAGCTGTGTTAGTCTCTCTATCTCACCACTAAGTCAACTCTTCCCCTTGAGCTGTGTTAGTCTCTATCTCACCACTAAGTCAACTCTTCCACCTTGAGTTGTATTACAATCTCTCTATCTCACCACTAAGTCAACTCTTCCCCCTTGAGATGTGTTACAATCTCTCTATCTCACCACTTAGTCAACCCTTCCCCCTTGAGTTATGTTACATTCTCTCTATCTCACCACTAAGTCAACTCTTCCCCTTGAGCTGTGTTAGTCTCTCTATCTCACCACTAAGTCGACTCTTCCCCCTTGAGTTGTGTTACAATCTCTCTATCTCACCACTAAGTCAACTCTTCCCCCTTAAGTTGTTTTCCAGTCTCTCTATCTCACTACTAAGTCGACTCTTCCCCCTTGAGTTGTGTTACAATCTCTCTATCTCACCACTAAGTCAACTCTTCCACCTTGAGCTGTGTTAGTCTCTCTATCTCACCACTAAGTCAACTCTTCCCCTTGAGTTGTGTTACAGTCTCTCTATCTCACCACCTAGTCAACTCTTCCATCTTGAGTTGTGTTACAATCTCTCTATCTCACCACTTAGTCAACACTTCCATCTTGAGTTGTGTTACAATCTCTCTATCTCACCACTAAGTCAACTCTTCCCCTTGAGTTGTGTTACAATCTCTCTATCTCACCACTAAGTCAACTCTTCCCCTTGAGTTGTGTTACAATCTCTCTATCTCACCACTAAGTCAACTCTTCCCCATTGAGCTGTGTTACAATCTCTCTATCTCACCACTAAGTCAACTCTTCCCCCTTGAGCTGTGTTAGTCTCTCTATCTCACCACTAAGTCAACCCTTCCATCTTGAGATGTGTTACAATCTCTCTATCTCACCACTTAGTCAACTCTTTCCCTTGAGCTGTGTTAATCTCTCTATCTCACCACTAAGTCAATTCTTCCCCCTTGAGCTGTGTTAGTCTCTCTATCTCACCACTAAGTCAACTCTTCCCCCTTGAGTTGTGTTACAATCTCTCTATCTCACCACTAAGTCAACTCTTCCCCTTGAGCTGTGTTAGTCTCTCTATCTCACCACTAAGTCAACTCTTTCCCTTGAGCTGTGTTAGTTTCTCTATCTCACCACTAAGTCAACTCTTCCACCTTGAGTTGTGTTACAATCTCTCTATCTCACCACTAAGTCGACTCTTCCCCTTGAGTTGTGTTACAATCTCTCTATCTCACCACTTAGTCAACCCTTCCATCTTGAGATGTGTTACAATCTCTCTATCTCACCACTAAGTCGACTGTTCCCCTTGAGTTGTGTTACAATCTCTCTATCTCACCACTAAGTCAACTCTTCCCCTTGAGTTGTGTTACAATCTCTCTATCTCACCACTAAGTCAACTCTTCCCCTTGAGTTGTGTTACAATCTCTCTATCTCACCACTTAGTCAACCCTTCCATCTTGAGTTGTGTTACAATCTCTCTATCTCACCACTAAGTCAACTCTTCCCCCTTGAGTTGTGTTACAATCTCTCTATCTCACCACTTAGTCAACCCTTCCATCTTGAGTTGTGTTACAATCTCTCTATCTCACCACTTAGTCAACCCTTCCATCTTGAGATGTGTTACAATCTCTCTATCTCACCACTAAGTCGACTGTTCCCCTTGAGTTGTGTTACAATCTCTCTATCTCACCACTAAGTCAACTCTTCCCCTTGAGTTGTGTTACAATCTCTCTATCTCACCACTTAGTCAACCCTTCCATCTTGAGTTGTGTTACAATCTCTCTATCTCACCACTAAGTCAATTCTTCCCCTTGAGTTGTGTTACAATCTCTCTATATCACCACTAAGTCAACCTTTCCATCTTGAGTTGTGTTACAATCTCTCTATCTCACCACTAAGTCGACTCTTCCCCTTGAGTTGTGTTACAATCTCTCTATCTCACCACTTAGTCAACCTTCCATCTTGAGTTGTGTTACAATCTCTCTATCTCACCACTAAGTCAACTCTTCCCCTTGAGCTGTGTTAGTCTCTCTATCTCACCATTTAGTCAACCCTTCCATCTTGATTTGTGTTACAGTTTCTCTATCTCACCACTAAGTCAACCCTTCCACCTTGAGTTGTGTTACAATCTCTCTATCTCACCACTAAGTCATCTCTTCCCCCTTGAGTTGTGTTAGTCTCTCTATCTCACCACTAAGTCAACTCTTCCCCTTGAGCTGTGTTACAGTCTCTCTATCTCACCACTAAGTCAACCCTTCCATCTTGAGTTGTGTTACAATCTCTCTATCTCACCACTAAGTCATCTCTTCCCCCTTGAGATGTGTTACAATCTCTCTATCTCACCACTTAGTCAACCCTTCCATCTTGAGTTGTGTTACAATCTCTCTATCTCACCACTTAGTCAACTCTTCCCCTTTAGTTGTGTTCCAGTTTCTCTATCTCACCACTTAGTCAACCCTTCCATCTTGAGTTGTGTTACAATCTCTCTATCTCACCACTAAGTCAACCCTTCCATCTTGAGTTGTGTTACAATCTCTCTATCTCACCACTAAGTCATCTCTTCCCCCTTGAGATGTGTTACAATCTCTCTATCTCACCACTTAGTCAACCCTTCCATCTTGAGTTGTGTTACAATCTCTCTATCTCACCACTAAGTCATCTCTTCCCCCTTGAGTTGTGTTACAATCTCTCTATCTCACCACTTAGTCAACCCTTCCATCTTGAGTTGTGTTACAATCTCTCTATCTCACCACTAAGTCAACCCTTCCACCTTGAGTTGTGTTACAATCTCTCTATCTCACCACTTAGTCAACTCTTCCCCCTTGAGTTGTGTTACAATCTCTCTATCTCACCACTAAGTCAACCCTTCCACCTTGAGTTGTGTTCCAGTTTCTCTATCTCACCACTTAGTCAACCCTTCCTTCCATCTTGAGTTGTGTTACAATCTCTCTATCTCACCACTAAGTCAACTCTTCCCCCTTGAGTTGTGTTACAATCTCTCTATCTCACCACTTAGTCAACCCTTCCATCTTGAGTTGTGTTACAATCTCTCTATCTCACCACTAAGTCAACTCTTCCCCCTTGAGTTGTGTAACAATCTCTCTATCTGACCACTTAGTCAACCCTTCCATCTTGAGTTGTGTTACAATCTCTCTATCTCACCACTAAGTCAACTCTTCCCCCTTGAGTTGTGTTACAATCTCTCTATCTCACCACTTAGTCAACCCTTCCATCTTGAGTTGTGTTACAATCTCTCTATCTCACCACTTAGTCAACCCTTCCATCTTGAGATGTGTTACAATCTCTCTATCTCACCACTAAGTCAACTCTTCCCCCTTGAGTTGTGTTACAATCTCTCTATCTCACCACTTAGTCAACTCTTTCCCTTGAGTTGCGTTACAATCTCTCTATCTCACCACTTAGTCAACCCTTCCACCTTGAGTTGTGTTACATTCTCTCTATCTCACCACTAAGTCAACTCTTCCCCCTTGCGTTTTGGTTCAATCTCTCTATCTCACCACTTAGTCAGCCCTTCCATCTTGAGTTGTGTTACAATCTCTCTATCTCACCACTAAGTCATCTCTTCCCCCTTGAGTTGTGTTGTCACTCTCTGTCTAACCACTAATTTAGTGGAAGGTTATGTTCATTTTCATTTGCAGTTTTTCAAAATATATATTCTAGACCAGGAGAAAAATTATTGTTTAGATACCTGTAGTTTAATATGACACATGACGAAAAAATTTGCTTGCATATGGCTGTATAATTCATTGCCTAATCCGATGTGTTGTAGAATACACTGTCTAATCCGACGTGTTGTAGAATACACTGTCTAATCCGACATGTTGTAGAATACACTGTCTAATCCGACATGTTGTAGAATACACTGTCTAATCTGACGTGTTGTAGAATACTTTGTCTAATCTGACGTGTTGTGGAATACACTGTCTAATCCGACATGTTGTAGAATACACTGTCTAGTCTGACATGTTGTAGAATACATTGTCTTATCTAATGTGTTGTAGAATACACTGTCTAATCTGACGTGTTGTAGAATACACTGTCTAATCTGACATGTTGTGGAATACACTGTCTAATCTGACGTGTTGTAGAATACACTGTCTAATCTGATGTGTTGTATAATACACTGTCTAATCTGACGTGTTGTAGAATACATTGTCTAATCCGACATGTTGTAGAATACAATGTCTAATCTGACGTGTTGTAGAATACACTGTCTAATCCGACATGTTGTAGAATACACTGTCTTATCTGACGTGTTGTAGAATACATTGTCTAATCCGACATGTTGTAGAATACACTGTCTTATCTGACGTGTTGTAGAATACATTGTCTAATCTGACATGTTGTAGAATACATTGTCTAATCTGACGTGTTGTTGAATACACTGTCTCATCTGACATGTTGTAGAATACATTGTCTAATCTGACATGTTGTAGAATACACTGTCTAATCTGAAGTGTTGTGGAATACACTGTCTAATCTGACGTGTTGTAGAATACACTGTCTAATCTGACGTGTTGTGGAATACACTGTCTAATCTGACATGTTGTAGAATACACTGTCTAATCTGATGTGTTGTAGAATACACTGTCTAATCTGACGTGTTGTAGAATACATTGTCGTATCTAATGTGTTGTAGAATACACTGTCTAATCTGACGTGTTGTAGAATACACTGTCTAATCTGACGTGTTGTAGAATACACTGTCTAATCCGACATGTTGTAGAATACATTGTCTAATATGACATGTTGTAGAATACACTGTCTAATCTGACGTGTTGTAGAATACACTGTCTAATCTGATGTGTTGTAGAATACACTGTCTAATCTGACGTGTTGTAGAATACACTCTAATCTGACATGTTGTAGAATACACTGTCTAATCTGACATGTTGTAGAATACACTGTCTAATCCGACATGTTGTAGAATACATTGTCTAATCCGACATGTTGTAGAATACACTGTCTAATCTGAAGTGTTGTGGAATACACTGTCTAATCTGACATGTTGTAGAATACACTGTCTAATCTGACATGTTGTGGAATACACTGTCTAATCTGACGTGTTGTAGAATACACTGTCTAATCTGACATGTTGTAGAATACACTGTCTAATCTGACGTGTTGTAGAATACACTGTCTTATCTGACGTGTTGTAGAATACATTGTCTAATCTGACGTGTTGTAGAATACATTGTCTAATCTGACATGTTGTAGAATACATTGTCTAATCTGACATGTTGTAGAATACACTGTCTAATCTGACATGTTGTAGAATACATTGTCTAATCTGACGTGTTGTAGAATACATTGTCTAATCTGACATGTTGTAGAATACACTGTCTAATCTGACGTGTTGTAGAATACACTGTCTTATCTGACGTGTTGTGGAATACACTGTCTAATCTGACGTGTTGTAGAATACACTGTCTAATCCGACGTGTTGTAGAATACACTGTCTAATCTGACATGTTGTAGAATACACTGTCTAATCTGACATGTTGTAGAATACATTGTCTAATCTGACGTGTTGTAGAATACACTGTCTAATCTGACGTGTTGTAGAATACACTGTCTAATCCGACGTGTTGTAGAATACACTGTCTAATCTGACATGTTGTAGAATACATTGTCTAATCTGACGTGTTGTAGAATACACTGTCTAATCTGACATGTTGTAGAATACACTGTCTAATCTGACGTGTTGTGGAATACACTGTCTAATCTGAAGTGTTGTAGAATACACTGTCTAATCTGACATGTTGTGGAATACACTGTCTAATCTGAAGTGTTGTAGAATACACTGTCTAATCTGACATGTTGTAGAATACACTGTCTAATCTGACATGTTGTAGAATACACTGTCTAATCCGACATGTTGTAGAATACATTGTCTAATCTGACGTGTTGTAGAATACACTGTCTAATCTGACATGTTGTAGAATACACTGTCTAATCTGACGTGTTGTGGAATACACTGTCTAATCTGAAGTGTTGTAGAATACACTGTCTAATCTGACATGTTGTGGAATACACTGTCTAATCTGAAGTGTTGTAGAATACACTGTCTAATCTGACATGTTGTAGAATACACTGTCTAATCCGACATGTTGTAGAATACACTGTCTAATCTGACGTGTTGTAGAATACATTGTCTTATCTAATGTGTTGTAGAATACACTGTCTAATCTGACGTGTTGTAGAATACACTGTCTAATCTGACGTGTTGTGGAATACACTGTCTAATCTGACGTGTTGTAGAATACATTGTCTAATCTGACGTGTTGTAGAATACACTGTCTAATCTGACATGTTGTAGAATACACTGTCTAATCTGACATGTTGTGGAATACACTGTCTTATCTGACGTGTTGTAGAATACACTGTCTAATCTGACGTGTTGTAGAATACACTGTCTAATCCGACATGTTGTAGAATACACTGTCTAATCTGAAGTGTTGTGGAATACACTGTCTAATCCGACATGTTGTAGAATACATTGTCTAATATGACATGTTGTAGAATACACTGTCTAATCTGACGTGTTGTAGAATACACTGTCTAATCTGATGTGTTGTAGAATACACTGTCTAATCTGACGTGTTGTAGAATACACTCTAATCTGACATGTTGTAGAATACACTGTCTAATCTGACCTGTTGTAGAATACACTGTCTAATCTGACGTGTTGTAGAATACACTGTCTAATCTGACCTGTTGTAGAATACACTGTCTAACCCGACATGTTGTAGAATACATTGTCTAACCTGACGTGTTGTAGAATACACGGTCTAATCCGACATGTTGTAGAATACACTGTCTAATCTGACATGTTGTAGAATACACTGTCTAATCTGACGTGTTGTAGAATACACTGTCTAATCTGACATGTTGTAGAATACACTGTCTAATCTGACATGTTGTAGAATACACTGTCTAATCCGACATGTTGTAGAATACATTGTATGACTTCTGTAAAAATAGAATGACAAACCTTTTGGGTGGATACGAATTTCTTCAATACTATTTACAATATTAGTACAACATCTGGCTAAGCTTTGTCCTCATTTGAAAGTGTATGCAAATGGGTAGCCTTAAAACATGGAGGCCATTTGAAATGTGATGTTAATCTTGTCTTTCAGGGAATGTATTTTGTTTCATCAGTCCTCCTGATCCGGATGAATATGCCGGCCCAGTACAGGTGAGACTATCAGTGTACAAAGTAAATATTAACTGTGGCTCGTCAATGTTACTGAGGTATTGTCTAGCTTGGGAATTAGTTAAACTTATATTATTTGAAAATATTCCAAAGGAATTTGACACAAGTTAGATAGCAAAACACATCCTTTATGAAAGGTTTTGCAAATTTTTTTTATATTTTTTTTTTTTTCAAATTTTCAGTTTCATCATTTCACAATGCCAATTTCATAGTTTCACTATGTCCATTTCACAGTTTCATCATTTCACAGTTTCATCATTCCCATTTCACAGTTTCATCATTTCACTGTTTCACCATGCCCATTTCACAGTTTCACCCTTGTTAATTGTTGTCTTTTTGTGTCATGTTACAGGTCAATTATTACAGAAGTATTGGGCGATCTCCAGTTCAACTTTTATCACCGTTGGTTTGATGTGATATTCCTCGTCAGTGCTCTGTCTAGTATTGGATTCCTATACATAGCTCACAAACAGGCCCCGGAGAAGGATATATTGTAGTGATAACACACAAACAGGCCCCGGAGAAGCATATATTGTAGTGATGACTCACAAACAGGCCCCGGAGAAGGATATATTGTAGTGATGACTCACCAACAGGCCCCGGAGAAGCATATATTGTAGTGATGACTCACAAACAGGCCCTGGAGAAGGATATATTGTAGTTAAAACTCACAAACAGGCCCGGAGAAGTATATATTGTATTGATGACTCACAATCATGCCCCAAAAAAGGATATATTGTAGTGATGACACACAAACAGGCCCCGGAGAAGGACATAATGACTCACCAACAGGCCCCGGAGAAGGACATAATGACTCACCAACAGGCCCCGGAGAAGGACATAATGACTCACCAACAGGCCCCGGAGAAGGACATAATGACTCACCAACAGGCCCCGGAGAAGGACATAATGACTCACCAACAGGCCCCGGAGAAGGACATAATGACTCACCAACAGGCCCCGGAGAAGGACATAATGACTCACCAACAGGCCCCGGAGTAGGACATAATGACTCACCAACAGGCCCCGGAGAAGGACATAATGACTCACCAACAGGCCCCGGAGAAGGACATAATGACTCACCAACAGGCCCCGGAGAAGCATATATTGTAGTGATTAGCTTCATTACATGGGACTGAAAAAATCAGCTGTATATGATTTTTGTACCAAAAACTACCGTCGTGTAGGACTACAATACAGAGATATGTAGTGAGTGGCCATGGTCATGTCATAGATGTCATAAAACATATGTCAACTAACACTAACTTGATGACCTCATGAGGATGTCACGTGATTGTTTTGACGGGGAAAGCATACCGTTCGAGTCAAAATTAGCCAGCCTTAAAAGGAAACGAGAATTTTCGCTTTTTATCTCATCAATATGAGATGATCAATGGAATCTTGCACTTTGGTCCATGCAATACTGAATTTAATAAGGTACTTCAATGTATCACTTGCCTAAACACTTTCCTACATATATAACTCACATCCACAAAAAAAATATATTTATCCTGAAGCTGATGTGGACTTGGATGTAATGGTTGAATTTAAAGTTACCAAGTTACATTTCCTAAGCAGCAAATATTTTTTGGGAACTGTGAGTTGAGAAACTGGGCAACTGTGTCTGTTTGGAACATTGTGGTTCATTAATATAAGATATGTTGAACAAATTGTAGACAACTTAATAAATAATATTTAAGATTTTAGTATAAACACATTTCCTTCAGTGGAATTTATTAGTACCGTATTCGCAGTAATTAGTGCCCAGGGTGATTAATAAAATTGTTACAGAGGGGGCACTTATTAAGGTAACTATCGCAGTAATTAGCGGCCTGGGCACTTAATAAAATGGTTACAGAGGGGGCGCTTATTAAGGTAACTATCGCAGTAATTAGCGGCCTGGGCGCTTAATAAAATGGTTAAAGAGGGGGGGCTTATTAAGGTAACTATCGCAGTAATTAGCGGCCTGGGCGCTTAATAAAATGGCTACAGAGGGGGCGCTTATTAAGGTAACTATCGCAGTAATTAGCGGCCTGGGCGCTTAATAAAATGGCTACAGAGGGGGCGCTTATTAAGGTAACTATCGCAGTAATTAGAGGCCTTGGCGCTAAATAAAATGGCTACAGAGGGGGCGCTTATTAAGGTAACTATCGCAGTAATTAGAGGCCTGGGCGCTAAATAAAATGGTTACAGAGGGGGAGCTTATTAAGGTAACTATCGCAGTAATTAGAGCCCTGGGCGCTTAATAAAATGGCTACAGAGGGGGCGCTTATTAAGGTAACTATCGCAATAATTAGAGCCCTGGGCGCTTAATAAAATGGCTACAGAGGGGGCGCTTATTAAGGTAACTATCGCAGTAATTAGAGGCCTGGGCGCTTAATAAAATGGCTACAGAGGGGGGAGCTTATTAAGGTAACTATCACAGTAATTAGAGGCCTGGGCGCTTAATAAAATGGCTACAGAGGGGGCGCTTATTAAGGTAACTATCGCAGTAATTAGAGCCCTGGGCGCTTAATAAAATGGCTACAGAGGGGGTGCTTATTAAGGTAACTAAATCTACATTATAAACAAAAAGTCTAAAGAGTTTGTTAGGAAAAAGTTTGATGCATTGTTATCAGATATTCAAGATTTAGCGAGTGCCTAGCTTGAAGTTTCTACATATAAAATGTCACAATATGACCTATTTTTGTTAAGTTGTTTCCGGATTTGGAGGGACATTTACATAATTTTAATTTCTCTGCCAGAAGGGGGAGGGAAGCTAACTGCGGTGAATACAGTCATATCTTTTGCCTGTCATATGTTTATTTAATATGTGCATTGTATGTTGCTAATTATGAAATTTATGTTAGTAAAAATCTGTGTCATTAAATTATGCAGAAAATGTCCATTAAAATGTTAATGCTGTGATGTAGTTACAATTGATTCAATACAACATTTCATCATCTATGAATCTTCTTTGAGATGAAAACTATATTGACTGAAATGAGGTGGTATCTTTCCAACCGAAGGTTCCATTCATATACACAGATTTCACCTTTGGCAGATTCAGCCTTTTCCCTTTAAGCTTTCAAATTATCCTGCGATGGTTTTCCTGGGCGTCCAATGAAATTGCATGTTGCATATGTGGATGACATCCGTGCAAATGGCTAGCTTTTTAGCCAAAAATAGGGAATTTACAATACTGAAGTATTTTGTTGGCCTTTGTCTCTGAGTTTAATCAAAGCAAGATTTTATCTAAGTCTGTGGTCAAACTAAGAAAAGTGTGTTGATCAACTGAAAATCGACTTCCGGAAGATGGTGGTTTTAAACTCAGGACCCAGCCATTGGCATATAGTAAGAGTCAGGAAAAGTAACGTCGTAAAAAAACAACACCGAAGTTTATAGAAATAAAAAGTAAAAAGGAAAATACTTTAATATCAAAATATGCTGCATCATCTAAAGTTTCTACACTGCTCACAAAAAATCATAAAACGACATCCATGTAAAAGAAAAATATCTAATTAGATCCAACTGGTTTTGTATATAAAAAATTGTCATGATCTTAGTTGAAATATTCTATTTCCTTATGCGAACTGAAGTCGGACATGTTCCATGCTTGTTGATATGCCTAGCAGGGCTCAAGGTGGATATTTTTAACAGGTGGTCTATTTGGCTACCAAGTCATAAAATCTAGGCGCCAATTGGAAAAATTAGTCGCCGTGCCAAGTTGTCTTACATTTAAAAGTAAAAATCTTTTAATTCTTTCGTTCAGGGTAACATCTCTCTGTAACTTTTCAATTGTGAACAATCAACATCATTTTAGAAATGACTGCAACCTTTGAAAGATTAACCAAATCGTAAATTTACACAATTTTTAGTGGGCATGCAGGCGCCTTATAGGTCAATAACTGGTCCCCAATGGTGAATTTAAGGCACCATTGCCACTAAAATAGGTGCCACTTTGAGCCCAGCCTAGTGGTTCTGTGGTCACCACCTTACTCTCGTTTTACCATACAACTGTTCCCAGATTTGACCTAGATTTGTATGGCGGGTGTCGCCGTGACCTAGATTTGTATGGGGGGTGTCGCTATGATCTAGATTTGTATGACGGGTGTCGCTCTGACCTAGATTTGTATGGCGGGTATCGCCGTGACCTAGATTTGTATGGCAGGTGTTGCTATGATCTAGATTTGTATACCGGGTGTCGCTGTGACCTAGATTTGTATGGCGAGTGTCGCTGTGACCTAGACTTGTATGGCAGTTGTCGCTATGATCTAGATTTGTATGACGGGTGTCGCTGTGACCTAGATTTGTATACCGGGTGTCGCTGTGACCTAGATTTGTATGACGGGGGTCGTCGTGACCTTGATTTGTATGGCGGGAGTCGTCGTGACCTAGATTTGTATGCCGGGTGTCGCTGTGACCTAGATTTGTATGACGGGGGTCGTCGTGACCTAGATTTGTATGGCGGGAGTCGTCGTGACCTAGATTTGTATGGCGGGTGTCGCTGTGACCTAGATTTGTATGGTGGGTGTCTCCGTGATAAAGATTTGTATGTCTGGTGTCGCTATGATCTAGATTTTTATGACGGGTGTTGCTGTGACCTAGATTTGTATACCGGGTGTCGCTGTGACCTAGATTTGTATGGCAGGTGTCGCTGTGACCTAGATTTATATGGCGGGTGTCGTCGTGACCTAGATTTGTATGGCGGGTGTCGCTGTGACCTAGATTTGTATGGCGGGTGTCGCTGTGACCTAGATTTGTATGGCAGGTGTCGCTGTGACCTAGATTTATATGGCGGGTGTCGTCGTGACCTAGATTTGTATGGCGGGTGTCGTCGTGACCTAGATTTGTATGCCGGGAAGCTGTGACCTAGATTTGTATGACGGGTGTCGTCGTGACCTAGATTTGTATGGCGAGAGTCATCGTGACCTAGATTTGTATGCCGGTTGTCACTGTGACCTAGATTTGTATGGTTGATGTCGTCGTGACCTAGATTCGTATGGCGGGTGTCGCTGTGACCTATATTTGTATGGTGGGTGTAGCTGTTATACAACATCTACTGCAATCAGATTTGGCGAGAACATGTAGTTATAGATAAGGACAGAACAGATAAAATCTGGAGACAAACAAATTTGAATTGAAAAAAAAAATCATTTCCTCTTTATCATAGTAAGAATATTGATTTGTCAAATACAATGCATTCGGGGTAAAAGATATGGCTGACATCTCCACTTCAAACTGAAAAGTGTTTTAAATGAAAAGAGTAATTATGTATTTCAATGATGTTTACTCATTTTCCAAACTTATCTATGATATTATAATTGCTTTTACATTATATTTACCTATTTCAGATATTCTATATTCCTTGTTTTTACAGTCAAACTGCTCCAACAACCCCCTGTATATAACGACCCTCTGTATAGCGGCAACCTGTCTAATATGACAAACGACTGGTGATTTTGGAACGGCAGTTGCTCATTTATTTTCTATAGGAAACAATTTCTGTCAGTCATCTCCTGCTCTCGGCAGAAATCCCCTCATAAAATTTCCGGACAATTCAAACACATCGACCCTGGCCTGATTGTAAAATAAAATAAAATAAAACCCCACCCTACGGCCTGTTAGCCTATAATTACTGTAGCTGCCCTGGTTGAGGCTCGGAGGAGTCGGGTCACCATGCATGTCAGTGTGTTACATTTTGTGTATTTGATTTTGAGTAAGTATTATGTTGGAATTATCAGTTATGTCAATCAACCATATTTTTTTTTCTGTAAGCAATCCATCAATACATGTATGATTTAAAGATGAAGGCCAGAAATTATTTACACAATAAATGTCAGTGAATTTACTAAGATGTAAATCACTAAATTGTTGGTTCCTGTTGATACAAATAGGATCGACTAGTCTCTTGTTGGAATGCTGCAAAATTTTCCTTGGAGTGTTTTTGAAAATCGGAATGCTGTAATAATACTTAAACATCCGCATCAGTTTTTCAGTCTTACGAAAAACAATCGCCAAATATATCCTTTTTCAGATCTTGGCCACTTTCCCCATTACGACTAAGCTCATCAGCGATGGTCTCCATTTTGATACCTTGTTCGATCATTTCTTCCCGTGGGACCCTAGCTCCGGAAGAGATTTCATTCGGATATCCACGCAATAACATCAATGTGCAGACAGGTTCTTTTCCGTCATTTCCCATCACAATTCCCGGAGACCCGGATGCTCCCCACTGGACCCAGCAGTCAAACAGGACTTTCTCTTCATCGCAGATTCCTGTATACTCAGGCTTTGCTTCGCCGTTCTCTATCATAAGGTTTCGTCTATCACTATTAACAGCCAGGTCAAAAAGCATAATGTCGGAATCAAATTGCATGATTCCATTATTTGCTTGAGGGAAACCCAACATAGCAAATAATTCTTCGTAGTGAATTTTCTGAAACTTTCTGATTGGTTCAGGGATTTCTAGTTCAGTACGTGCACGGTTAAGTTCTAAAATTGCGTAGTCAAGCTCCTTGGATCCTGTTATCAGTTTGGTTCAAAGTGAAACTTTTTACCAACATATTTTTCCGGGAATTTGAACTCGATCCACACATTTTCCTTACCTAGATGAGCCCAATTCTCTTTATCAGATTTGTGTTGCTCTGAAAAGAAATTGGATAAGTGTAAAACTCTAAATCATTCCTGAAAACTTCGGACATCATCTCGGTCCAACAAGAAATATAAACAGGCAGACAAGGTTTTACTCCATGATCCCTATATCTTTTGTGTTTTGTAGTTATGTTATTAACATATGTATGCAAACTTATGATATTGACAAAGATAGACCAGAAATGAAACATTACAAATCCTTGCCATATGAATATGCACTTTCTCAAAGAAACTGAGAAAGTTTAGTTAAAACAGTTCATTACTGTATACATACTAATTTTGGCACATTCAAATTTTGACCACAACCAATTTTTAGATTTCATTTACATTTTTAACTTCCTTTGTAACTGAGAGGCTCAGGGTCTTGCTATTGGGCCAGTAGTATGCTGGGATGAAGGACTATCGGATTTGTTAATATCAATAACCTTGACCTACTTTCAAGGTAACAGGTCAAGTATGTTAAATTCAGGGTCATGATATTAGGACAGAGGCACCTTTAGATGGAAGAGCTTAGAAGTTTGTTCAAATCAATGACCTTGACTTACTTTCAAAGTCACAGTGGTCAAATGTGTTAAAATCTTTTAAGAGGCCAAAACCCATGATATGGAACCAGTAGCATACTGCAAGGGAGGGATACCAAGTGTGTTCAAGTGAATGACCTTGGCCTACTTTCAATGTCACAGAGGCCAAATATGTTAAAATCAGCTTCTTAATAATCAATCCGCCCAAGGTCATGAAACTAGGACAGTGGCATGCTTTGAAAACAGAGTGAACTGTTTGTTTAATTGAATGACTTTGACCTGGCTTCAAGGGGTCAAACGTGTTATATTTTCAATTTAAAAACCCCCAACCCATCAACTATCAGTATTATATGTATTTCAGAACTTGAGTGACCGTCAAGGCCCTTGTACCCTTGTTTATTGTAGAACTAGTATATATAATTGATGCAACCATTATCTTGTGCAAATGTACCAACAGCGCTAAATTATCATTACCGCTGAAATATGTACGGTTTTCAGTCAACAATAAGAAGAATCTAAAAGTGGCAATAGCAATCAGTATCAATTATCTACTTCTATCATTAAACTTACTTGTTATATCTGCCGCTACATGGTATGCAGTCATTATGTAATCCGTGCCTACTCTAAATCCTGTACCTCCAGATACAGGTCCTTTTATAAGCCCAACAGATCGCCTCGCACGTCCCCATACATCAATGATCCGTGCATCATGGGTATTGTCCATCTCTTTTCTGAACTGATGTGAATCATCCTCTTCAACTGATAATGGAAAGTGTCTCAAATTATCACTTACTATGGATATGTAATAGAGCACATGATTAATTAAATCTAGATCACTGCCTCTGCTAGGGATCGAACCCAGGACCTCCGGTTTTACTAGTCTTGCGCTCAACCTATCGAGCTAAAGAGAAGTTCTCCCAAGCTGAGCATATGTTGTGGTTAAGTATTTACCAGGGTTACGGTAAGTCAAAAGGATGGCTGTATACAGTGTAGCCCGAGTTTCCTCTGGCCCTAACACCAGACATTGTGTCAAGGCCAGAGGAAACTCGGGCTATATACAGTGTAGAATGAATTAGATATGTACCAGGTAAAATAATATTCCTCTATTCATACTGTCATTTATTTGTTCGTTTGCTGGGTTTATCACCCTGTGCACAGCCAGGGTCATTTTGAGGCGGGGTCTCCTTGTAGTAGTTGGTGACTACTTCACTGAACAACATATAGGAGGCCCGTTGCATGGCACCCAAAGCAATTAGGACAAATGATCTTGTCCAAGGACACAGCCACAACAGCACAGACCGGGCTGTTTCTCAGCTTCCTAAGAAACACAAACCGAAATTTAATAGGTGGAGTGGAGGTTGTAAGTACCTCTAAATAGATTTGGTTCATACTTACACCATAGTAAGATACGTGTAACACAAAGTTCAGTGCATAGTTCTAAGGGTCGCAGGTTCGATCCCCTCTGGCTGATCACCAAGTAAAATGCATAAACTAGTGAGTATATTTACATTGAATTAAGTAGCTTATCCTTTGAACTTTGACATGATAATATTTTGGTTAAAATCTTCTAAAACAATTAGGTTATTGATCAGATTTATTTTCAACACCATTTTTCTTCACGAGTAACATCATTCGTCCTTTTTCCTAAACACCAGGGCCCAGTTGTTCAAAAGGTGATTAGGCTATAATCACATTTTAACAACATTTTTCAAATCCTTATATAATGATTTCTGGTAGAAATTACTTGACAAAACTTTATAAAATTCTGTAATTCTTAGTTCTCTTCCAAATGGCATAATTTCAAGATGATATACTCACAGATTTTTCAACAAATGAGAAATAAAATGTTCACTAATCAAGTGATTAAGCTAATCACTTTTTGAACAACTAGGCCCTGATCATCAGCCTGTTTTAACAGAAAGTGACAGGTTTGAAGTTATAAATTTACACAAGAGATTATTCTAATACTAAGGTTTATTTAGGTATTCCTTACAATCAAACTTTATTTTGGACGGGGGTACACAGTTTCCCTTAATGAATTATCACGATATCATTTAACATTACATTGATCTTAAACCGAAACTCGTCAAACAAGTGGTGCCCGAAGCAATATACATGTAAATAGATTTATCCTGCAACTGCCACCGCAGCTGTGACGGAAAGCAGCTGTATTTTGGAATCTTAGCACGTGCGTCAATTCGACTGACCTGCTTCCTAGCAAAACAACGTTTATTCGACATAGCCGTCTAATTTTGTTTTGGTCCCGGCTATGACGCGACAGGTGGCGTTACTGGTCAAGATGAAGTATGTGATTGGTCAATGTAGCGGTCAATGCAAAATGCAGATATACAGTTAAAAAACGAAACAAAGTTAAAGGGACAAATATTTATTTTGTATTTTTATCTTATTATTGGGTATATCTTTTAAAAAAATAACCTGAACAATAACCTTTCGAGTTCGATGATGTAGGTACATTAAACATCAATTATCAATTATTAAGAGTTATCACAATTCGCTGATGAACAATCTGAATAAACACATGGACACAAAAATGGCTTCCAATCTGAATCGACTGCGGCTGAAAATGATAACAGCTTCCGCAATGAAGAGAATAATAGGGAAATGGGTCAAACACAATCCTAGAATTAAACTTGGGAAGCAGTACAATAGACTGTAAACATGAAAACAGCAGTAATACGGACGCCGCTCGTATTCTTCTTGATTCTTTGATAGTAGGTCATGACAATCTCGGTTATATTTACACAAACTCTGTAAGATTTCCACAATCTCAGTAATATTTACACAAACTCTGTAAAAAATCCACAAACTCGGTAATATTTATACAGTCTGTACCAGTACATCGCTACTGTCACTATACTATATGAACAATGTTTACACTTATTTACACATAAATATGTGTGCCGTAATATAACCACTGTATAATATCGTTATCCAACTAACCCAGAATATAGCCTTGTAAACTATCGTGTGTTTGTGCTGCCATTATTTCAAAACAGTCACGTAATGATTTAAAAATAATTTCCGCGCTAAATTTAGAGGGGGATTTCCAACTAAATCGAGTGGTCAAGCTGGACATAGGGATTGACTGTGAACATTGGGAGAGCACAGAAACATAACTGGAAAGGAACAAAACGCGTACATTCAGTGAAAATTGCAACGTTTTTACCGTGATGTCCCTTTTAAATTGAATGCAAGCTGAATAAGTGGATGCATCTATTCAAATGACACATTTGCAGTCTTATTATCACCAAAAATGATTCAAACTGATATAATTTTGTTATCCGTGCTGAAACTGCGCATTTATTAATTACAATGTAGTTCGTTAACTTATTTCACCAGTAGTTTTACATTATAACCACCAGCATTAAAACTATGCCGTTTATTCGGCATAGCCGTCTAATTTGGTTTTGGCCCCGGATATGACGCGACAGGTGGCGTTCTGGTCAAGATGAAGTATATGTGATTGGTCAATGTAGCGGTCAATGCAAAATGCTGAATATGCAAATGTTGTGACATATACGGAAACAAAAATGGCTTCCAATGTGAATCGACTGCGGTTGAAAACTATAACAGCTTCCGCAATGAAGAGAATAATAGGAAAATGGGTCAAACACAATCCTAGAATTAAACTTGGGAAGCAGTACAATAGATTGTAACAGTTCAAACATGAAAACAGCAGTAATACGGACACCGCTCGTATGCTGCTTGATTGTTTGATAGTAGGTCATGATAATCTCGGTAATATTTACACAAATACAGTCTGTACCAGTACATCGCTACTGTCACTATACTGTACACTTATTTACACATAAATATGTGTGCCGTAACATTTACAGAACGTGTTATCTAACATTTAAACCACTGTGTATTATATCGTTATCCAACTAACCCAGATGGAATATAGATATCGCCTTGTAAACTAGGCCTATCGTGTGTTTGTGTTGCCACGATTTCAAAACAGTCACGTAATGATCTAAAAATAATTTCCGCGCTATATTTAGAGGGAGATTCCCAACTAAATCGAGTGGTCAAGCTGGACATGGGGATTGACTGTGAACATTGGAACAGCACAGAAACATAACTGGAAAGGAACAAAACGCGTACATTCAGTGAAAATTGCAACGTTTTTACCGTGATGGCCCTTTTAAATTGAATGCAAGCTGAATAAGTGGATGCATCTATTCAAATGACACATTTGTAGTCTTATTATCACCAAAAATGATTCAAACTGATATAATTTTGTTATCCGTGCTGAAACTGCGCATTTATTAATTACACCGTAGTTCGTTAATTTATTTCACCAGTAGTTTTACATTATAACCACCAGCATTAAAACTATGCCGTTTATCTTTTTTAAAGATATTTCTTGTTTATAATCATTATTTTTGATAGGCTAACTTCAGGACAGAAAGACAAAAGTGGCTCGCCAAGGGTCGGCACTTTTGTCTTTCTTTACCCTCGCCAAAATACAGCTTATATTTTAAGACACTGACCATGTATTCTCTATGTTTACCTTTGCGTCGTTTGGGTGTATTGGACGGTTCATCTTCGTCACTTCCAGGACCGTCCTTTTTACCTAGACATGATAAGCAGGCATGAATTTTCCAAATCAATTGTTTTATTCAGTTAATGACTACCGGTATATACAATTCAATATTTACAGCTACTGAGTATCAAATTACCAGGAAAAAGACATGCAAATTTGACACCATTTATCGTATGAGTATCTACCAGTAGTAAAATCGGAGTAAGAGATATCAAAACAAATTCAGCCGAATAAGTCAACATTGTTATCTCGAAGTCAGTTAGGTCGCGAGAAAACTTCGAGATATCCCCAGTGTTCGAGTTAACAAGTTTTTTGAAATAAAACTTTTTTTTTATTGAACTGAATTTTTACCTCGAGATAATCATGGTCTTCGAATAAGTTCAAATAACGAAGTTTGACAGCGTAAGAAAAACAAACATGTGAACCCACTTTAAAGGAAGTGTGTCTTAATGTTATAAAACCAGGACTCGACTCTCAAACGGTAAGATCATAATTGTCAGAAATGTAAAAGAATATTGTTTTCCACAGTTTTGCTTACCAATCTATTGTTACATATAATAAAGTTCATGCTAGTTTTCGGTAACAGCCCTGTTATCTTCATCAGACTTGCCTCGGAACTATATATATCTAATTACCTTATCAATCTGAAGTTACATACTTTCTAGGAGTGGGCAATTTTGTTTGGTTATAGACACCGAAACTTGGAAATACAAAACCTGATTTCATTTCTATGGGGAATACGTATTTGAAAGGATACAATTGATCATTCTACCATGTTTGCTATGCAACGCCAGTTTTGATTGGTTGAAAATCATGTATTATTTCCCAATAATACACGCTCGTGCCAATAATACACGCTCGTGAGTCACGGCTGTTACAATTTTACATATCTAATCACAGGTGCCTGACTCGTTTTATAAAATAATAACATATATGTTACTGTACATATAAATGAGATTTATATGTACTCTATATGTTATTATTTTATAAAACGAGTCAGGCACCTGTCATCTAATATTCACATATTTCAAATAAGATGATTATAGCCGAGTGGGCTAATGGGTTAAATTTTTATCACGACGCGAGTTCGAATCCTACGGAGGCCCACTTTTTTTCTTTTCTTTTCTTTTTTTATCCATTTTTTTAAATTTTCAAAATCAATGCCATATGATAGATGCTCTTGATCGTAGTACTGTAGTGCCTGTAAAGAAATGTATATTTCATCAACAAATAATGCAATACTCAGGAAATAAATTACAAGGTTTTCCCAGGGTTTCTTTGCTGTTTTTCTATTAGAAAGAGGTCGATCTCAGAACTAAACAGTACATGGTAGAATAGAAATAATCAACTTTGACTCGTGTATTGTTGCAGGATATACAACTCGGACTCGGATATTTTGCAATTTTAATTAATAACTCAGGCCTGCGGCCTTCGTTATTAATTTAATTGCAAAATATCCTCGTCTTCGTTGTATATCCTGCAACAATACACGAATCATCGTTAATTATTTCTTAAGTAATCGGTTGTAAACGTTTCAACATTTTTTTATTTATGTTGTAACAATGATCTTACCTCGGATCAGTTTCGTGTACTTGTCAATTATTCTCTTGGCTTTCCCATGATTTCCTATAATTTCTTTCAAGTTCTTGTAATCGCCGTAGTTAATTATTTCATTTTTCATTAAACATCTGCAGAGATCCTCCATGCTTGTAATGTCGCCCTTTTCCCTTTCACTGATGTATTTCAGTGAAAGGCATTTGTTGATAATGGAATTCCAAGCCTGGTCTTTTGGTGAAAAACATTCCGCAAGCTCAAATACCATAGCAGTATGATGTTTACGGACTTTTTCGGACGGTTCCATTCTGTCAGCCCTGTCAGTTATGAAAAAATAGAGCAGGTTATATAAAAAAAATAGCATTTAAATAAAACTTTATTATAATATTATCACTACCATCAGATGGCGGTGGCCGAGTGGTTGCCCTCCACCTTTGGGTTGCGTGTTGAAACCTACATGGGGCAGTTGGCAGTTACTGACCGTAGGCTGGTGGTTTTTATCTGGGTACTCCGGCTTTCCTACACCTCAAAAACCAGGCACGTCCTTAAATGACCTTGGCTGTTTTAGGACGTTAAACCAAACCAAATACACCAAACCAAATGGCGGACTAATCATACACCCTTCGTCAGATGGTATAGATGGTGGTCACTGGTCAGTCATCTGCTGGCCTACTTTACTAATTATAATGATGTCACTGTCTGTCTACGTTACTAATGTATGACGTCACTGTCGATCTATGTTGCTAATGTATTACGTCACTGTCAGTCTAGGTTACTAATGTATGACGTCCCTGTCGGTCTACGTTACTAATGTATGATGTCACTGTCGTTCTATGTTACTAATGTATGACGTCACTGTCGGTCTACGTTACTAATATATGATGTCACTGTCGGTCTATGTTACTAATGTATGACGTCACTGTCGGTCTACGGTACTAATGCATGACGTCATTGTCGGTCTAAGTTACTAATGTATGACGTCACTGTCGGTCTACGTTACTAATGTATAATGATGTCATTGTCAGTCTACGTAACTAATGTATCACGTCACTGTCGATCTATGTTACTAATGTATGACGTCACTGTTGATCTACGTTACTAATGTAAGACGTCACTGTCGGTCAACGTTACTAATGTATGACGTCACTGTCGGTCTATATTACTAATGTATGACGTCCCTGTCGGTCTACGTTACTAATGTATAATGATGTCATTGTCAGTCTACGTAACTAATGTATGACGTCACTGTCGATCTATGTTACTAATGTATGACGTCACTGTTGATCTACGTTACTAATGTATGACGTCACTGTCGGTCTACGTTACTAATGTATGACGTCACTGTCGGTCTATATTACTAATGTATGACGTCCCTGTCGGTCTACGTTACTAATGTATGACGTCACTGTCGGTCTACGTTACTAATGTATGACGTCACTGTCGGTCTACGTTACTAATGTATGACGTCACTGTCGTTCTACGTTACTAATATATGACGTCACTGTCGGTCTATGTTACTAATGTATAATTATGTCATTGTCAGTCTACGTAACTAATGTATGACGTCACTGTCGTTCTATGTTACTAATGTATGACATCACTGTCAGTCTATGTTACTAATGTATGACGTCACTGTCGGTCTACGTTACTAATGTATAATGATGTCATTGTCGGTCTACGTTAGTAATGTATGACGTCACTGTCGGTCTACGTTACTAATGTATGACGTCACTGTCGGTCTACGTTACTAATGTATGATGTCACTGTCGGTCTACGTTGCTAATGTATGACGTCACTGTCGGTCTACGTTACTAATGTATGACGTCACTGGCGGTCTACGCTACTTATGTATAATGATGTCACTGTCAGTCTACGTTACTAATGTATAACGTCACTGTCGGTCTAAGTTACTAATGTATAATGACGTCACTGTCGAGCTACGTTACTAATGTATAATAATGTCACTGTCGGTCTACGTTACTTATGTATGACGTCCCTGTCGGTCTAGGTTACTAATGTATGACGTCACTGTCGTTCTATGTTACTAATATATGACGTCATTGTCGGTCTACGTTACTAATATATGACGTCATTGTCGGTCCACCTTACTAATATATGACGTCACTGTCGGTCTACGTTACTAATGTATAACGTCACTGGCGGTCTACGCTACTTATGTATAATGATGTCACTGTCGGTCTACGTTACTAATGTATGATGTCCCTGATGTTCTACGTTACTAATATATGACATCATTGTCGGTCTACGTTACTGATGGATACTGATGTCACTGTCGGTCTACGTTACTTATGTATAATAACGTCACTGTCGGTCTACGTTACTATTGTATAATGTCGTCACTGTCGATCTACGTTACTAATGTATAATGACGTCACTGTCGGTCTACGTTACTAATGTATAATGAGGTCACTGTCGGTCTACGTTACTAATGTATACTGATGTCACTGTCGGTCTAAGTTACTTATGTATAATGACGTCACTGTCGGTCTATGTTACTAATGTATGACGTCACTGTCGGGCTGCGTTACTAATGTATGATGTCACTGTTGGTCTACGTTACTAATGTATAATGATGTCTCCGTTGTGATTTTATACAGATATATCTAATCATCAAATACAACTGAATTAAATAAGTAAAACCCCAAAACGGCATGTCATACATCTTTTTATATTTTTAAAATGCTACGAATTATTGATTTGGAAAGATTTGTAATATGCCAGCTACGGATAGCCTTGCAGCAGTGTCTCTGATGGCAGTTATATATAGATGACAGTTATATATGTAGATGGCAGTTATATATAGATCTCTGTAAGAAGTACGGAAATTTCAAATGAACATATGCTCAGGTCCAAGAATCAGGTATCAAAAATAAATAAACAAGAGGCCCATGGGGCCTGTATCGCTCACCTGGTTGTATTTGACCAAATGTCAAAATAATGTCCATGTTCAATTTGTTAATACATATACTCTCTAAGGGACTGAAAGACCCTACAAATTATTTTTACAATATAATTCTGCTTAAAGAAACTAAGTCTCTTTGGGTGGGGACAGACCCTTGTGCCTATTTTTACATAAGAATTGTGTTTATCCCTTAATGTCCAGCAATGTTATACATAGTTATGGGATGGAGGGTCGAAGTAATCATTTTTGCAAAATCTGTTCCCCTTTCACCAAGGATGTTTCTGACCAAATTGGGTTCAAATCCATTCATAACCTGATGACTAGTAGTGATTTAAGGAATTTTCTCTATTTTCCCTATTGGGCCCTGCCCCTTTGGCCCCTTGGGGTCAGACTAAAAAGTTATACAAACTCTTTCCCCCTTCCCCAAACGATGTTCCTTGCCAAATTTGGTTGATTTCCATTTAGAACTTTATGACTAGTAGTGATATAAAGACAAATCTCTATTTACCCTATTTGGCCCCATCCTTTAGGCACAAAGGGGGTCAGAGTCAATATTTATTCAAACTCTTTCCCCCTTCCCCCAAGGATATTCCAGACCAAATTTGGTTCAAATCCATTCATAACTTTATGATAAATAGCAATTTAAAGGATTAATCCCTATTTTCCCTATTGGGCCCCGCCCCTCAGGCCCCTGGGGGTTCAGAGTAAAAATTTATACAAACTCGGTTCCCCTTCTCCCAAGGATGTTTCAGACCAAATATGGATCAAATCCCTTTATTCCTACAGAAGAAGAAGGATTTCAAAGAATTTGCTATATTTCCCCTATTGGGCCCCGCCCCTCAGGCCCCTGGGAGGCCAGACCCACTGTTTATACAAAATTGGTTCCCCTTCACCCAAGGATGCTTCAGACCAAACATGGATCAAATCCCTTTATTCCTACAGAAGAAGAAGGATTTTAAATAATATGCTATATTCCTATTGGGCCCCACCCCCAGGCCCCTGGGGGGGGGGGGGGGGGGGGGGGGGAGGAGGGGGTAGACCCACCGTTTATACAAAATTGGTTCCCCTTCACCCAAGGATGCTTCAGACCAAATGTGGTCAAAATCCACTGAGTAGTTTAGGACTAGTAGCGATTTAAAGGAAAAGTTGACGGACGGACGACGGACGGGCGACGGACGCCACGCCACGCCATGCCATAAGCTCACCAAGTGAGCTAATAAACCACGCTACCATGGACGATAAGCACTTGTTTTTAATAATTCAACTAATTATCAATGCATGCTAACATGGACGATAAGCACTTGTATTTGATAATTAAACTAATTAGCAATGCATGCTAACATGGACGATAGACACTTGTATTTGATAATCAAACTCTCTACACAGGAGCTTGGAGCAAACCACAGGATTTTCCTAAATATATAAATAGTAAACTATAAATAGATATGACCTATCTATTTTAGATAAGCGGTATTGTCTGTGCGAACGTTAATATTCAACTTGACACTAGTTTAACTTAGAAACCGTTATTACCTGACATTCCATAAAACATTAGCAGACAATGTATACACAAAATGTAACTGTTTAGAAAGAGATTATCATTGTGCCTTATTGTAAATTGTCAATTTATGATAACCGGGCCTCGAGCCGATTATGCTTGACCTAAATAGCGACCTCAGTTTCGTTTTTGTAAAATGTTAATATTTTAACAATAAACATTAAACCTGCATACATTTCTATAGGTGTAGAAATTAAATATGCCAGTGACTTTTCCAAACAAATTCTGACAAAGAAGCTACATGTACAGATTCTCTATTGAGGCGTCACGGTTTTTCCCAGGATAATACAATGTACATGTAGTCCTATAATAAACTAAACAAAACCGCCCCTTAAAAGTAATACACACGACATTTGAAATGACGTGTATCTACATTTACATTATTGTATAAACTATCAGTATCTACAATAGATATATTCAGTCACATTTGAACCATAATCAATAGGTCTTAATTGATGAAACTTACCTTAAACAAAGAGTTTCACTTTGACAGCTGACCAGACTACCCCAGCACAGTTCAATTAATTTACTTCCTGTGACGTTTTAGTTATATACAGCTATGACGGGTGTTTGAGGTTCCGACGGGTTATACCAAAATGATAATACCCAGATTAAATTCTATATTATTTTGGGTGGATTAGTGTACTGACCACAGCTTTGCCCCGTATGTGCCCCATGTTAAACACGGTTGTTAAAATGACACAGGATTAGTCGGTAACTAGTCCAACTAACAGTATACTCCCATATAAGTCATTTTTATATTTCGTTGTCAGAATGTTAATTTTGTATGAAGTCATCAGAATGACATGCGTCATTTTTTTTCTATTCTCTTTTTCTTTTGCACCATCAGGGTCCGGTTGTTCAAAAGGTGATGAGGCTAATCAACTATATTAAAATCTTGATAAAATAATTTCTGGTAAAACTTATTTAACATTTTTTTCTTAAACTATTAACACCTATAAAAATGTACATGTACCATACAGTCTTTTCATACCTGCTGATTTTGAAGAATATATACACACACATGATTTGAAGCAAAGGAGAAATGAGATATAACGTCATTTTTTTTTTTACTTTGTACCATCAGAATGTTATATATATAAATACTTGGTTTTCTTAACTATCAGAATGGTATGTGAAGTCATTGTTATTTCAAAACAAAATCACCTTTATAATTTCCCGAACCCCATTCGAAAAGTACATGCATATATTTCTGACCAAATTTGGTCAAAATCCACTGAGTAGTTTAGGACTAGTAGCGATTTAAAGGAAAAGTTGACGGACGGACGACGGGCGACGGACGCCACGCCATGCCATAAGCTCACTGGCACTTCGGGCCAAGTAAGCTAATAAACCACGCTACCATGGACGATACGCACTTGTATTTGATTACGCACTTGTATTTGATAATTAAGCTAATTATCAATGCATGCTAACATGGACGATAGGCACTTGTATTTGATAATTAAACTCTCTACACAAGAGCTTGGAGCAAACCACAGGATTTTCCTAAATATATAAATAGTAACCTATAAATAGATATGACCTATCTATTTTAGATAAGTGGTATTGTCTGTGCGAACGTTAATATTCAACTTGACACTAGTTTAACTCAGAAACCGTTATATCTGACATTCCATACATATAAGAAGACTATGTATATATACAAAAGGTAACTGTTTAGAAATTTAAGAGATTATCATTGTTCCTTATTGTAAATTGTCAATTTATGATAACAGGGCCTCGAGCCGAAGTATGCTTGACCTAAATAGCGACTTCAGTTTCGTTTTTGTAAAATGTTAATATTTAACAATTAACGTTAAACCTGCATACATTTCTATAGGTATAGAAAATAAATATGCCAATGACTTTTCCTAACAAATTCTGACAAAGAAGCTACATGTACAGATTCTCTAATGAGGCGTCACGGTTTTCCCCAGTAATAAACTAAACAAAACCGCCCCATAAAAGTAATACACACGACATTTGAAATGTTCAAAATGACGTGTATCTACATTTACATTATTGTATAAACTATCAGTATCTACAATAGATATATTCAGTCACATCTGAACCATAATCAATAGGTCTTAATTGATGAAACTTACCTTAAACAAAGAGTTTCACTTTGACAGCTGACCAGACTACCCCAACACAGTTTAATTAATTTACTTCCTGTGACGTTTTAGTTATATACAGCTATGACGGGTGTTTGAGGTTCCGACGGGTTATACCTAAATGATAATACCCAGATTAAATTCTATATTATTTTGGGTGGATTAGTGTACTGACCACAGCTTTGCCCCGTAACTGCCCTATGTTAAACACGGTTGCTAAAATGACACAGGTTTAGTCGGTAACTTTTCCAATTACAATGCTATTTTTCATTATCAGAATGTTGCATGAAGTCATTTTTGTTTTTCGTTATCAGAATGCTGTATGGAGTCATTTTCATTATATTTACATTTGGATGGCAAAGCCATGATATAAACAAAGTAAACAAATTTGCAGTCTATGAGAGTATAACTGACACCCAAAGCGTGACACCATTCTATGCATAACTGACACCCAAATCGTGCATTCAGGTGTTATTCATACGCGATCGGATGTACGGACGGGATCCCCCGGAACTACTTGCAACCAATGTAAACAAATGGCATCTTATAATTGCTCATCATGCTATCGGATAGAGTACGAGACCAGAAAACAAATCTTAAAATGTAAAACGAAAATAAAGGTAAGAATGGTTAACAATCACGAAAATGGAAATAAAACAAGATTTAATAAACACATATGTTGACACATATTTGTTCCGGGGCCAGAGTAGAAAATCATTACACACCACATTGTTTGCGCGCCACCGCCATCCAGTGTTTGAATGACAAAAATTTTGAAACCCCGACACATCATGTTTATGTCAAATCATAAGAACGAGGCTTCACTCCGGTCGTACAATAGAACAGTTTCTTCTTCACAAAAGAAAGCATCAAGTGGTGCATTATCGTGTCTAACGCATCCTAAACTTGAAACAGCCATGGTACCCGTCACAAGCAACGTTGTCGCTGAAGCTCGTCTAACTCCCTCGGCCACTGTCACTTCTCTCATTGGTCGTATCCATGACACCGGTGCTTTTGTAGCTACTATAAACTGTAATCAGGTTTCCATGCAATCAAAGAACGTGTTTACATCTGTTTTTTTGGCGAATTCCACTTTCTCCCACTGCACATTTAACTCCTGTCAATGCTGTCAGCCGTTGCGTGCGCGTGGTGACGGGTGAAATTTCCATCCGCATAATTGTTCCGGATGGTAAATTTTTTTTTTTTAAATCCGAAATCGTTAACAAACTGAATAATTCATCCTTTATTCTGAAATACTGACTACCAATATTACTGATATTGTTATTAAAATTTCTAATGATGTTTTCAGTAGTTTTTTAATTATTTCCACGCACTATTTTTTTTTTTTTTTTTTGCCAATCAGCACGTGAATCACAATAGGCTGTTCAATTTGTTGACCTCTGACAATGGAAACGTCGGTAAAAGTAAGATTTTAAATTATAATGAAAATTAAAGTTGAAATCGAAAAGAAACTAATATAGAAAACGTAAATATAAGCATTAAACTGTCTTTTTATGGATTATATGGTCTATATAGATGCCAGAGCTTTGCAGACAATCATTTCATAATGCGCTAGCGCGCATTATGAAGATTGTCTGCAAAGCTCTGGCATCTATATAGACCATATAATCCATAAAAAGACAGTTTAATGCTTAAATATTTCTTTAGTACTATCAGAATGTTATATAGCGTCTTTTTTGTTCTCTCTCTCAGAATGTTACATGAGTTATAGTTATTATTTAACTATCAGAATTGTATGTGAAGTCATTGTTTTGAGTTTAAACGTATTTTATTGTAACAAAACAACAGGAGTGGGCACAAGTTATTACAACTTATAAACGCCCTCTTCTAACACAATGACATATAAATAATTACAAAATGCTATAAAATACATATTTAGTATTGAATAATAGATATACATTTTTATAGAGAGAGAGAGAGAGAGAGAGAGAGAGAGAGAGAGAGAGAGAGAGAGAGGAGAGAGGTGGGGGGGGGGGGGGGGGGGGGGGGGGGGGGGGGGAGAGGGAGAGAGAGATAATTTATGTATGGGCAATAAAAAAAAATGTACAAACTGACACAAACAACAATGGTATGCATTCAATAACGTATAACGCATATAACAAACAAGTAATAAGGATAAACATTCTCATTTAAGACACAATGGATACACGTTTTACTTTAAAATATAAATCGATTGATTTCTTAAAACCTGTTACTGTCCTTTATGAAATGTTGAACACATAAGAATACTTCAGAATCAATATTAAAAGACATTTCTTGATTACCATATAACAGAAATTGATCGCGATAATTGGGTATTTTTGACAAAAATCATAGCAAATTCGTCATTTGACAGTAGGGCAGCCGGATAATATTGAGCATCAATCAAACACGGCAAGTTTATGAGATTAACGAAGTACTGATATGTATAAAGGAAATAGCGTAGAATTCCGTGGGTATCATCATATTTCCGATAGTGTGTTAAAATGCCACGTATCACTATAAAACATACCCCAGCCATGTCCTTACGCCTATCGGGTAGATACTCCCCGTCTGTTCACGTCTGATCACATGATCAATCGGTCAAAATGGGAGGCCTTTTGGATACGGGCTTCATCCGAAACTCTGTAGTGTGTGATGTTTGTCACTAGAGTATTTATCAACACGAATTAAAGGCAAGTTGCTTAAAAGTTGTTAAGCTGTTTGTTCACGCGTTTACCTTATTTTTTCTTTAATTACTTAGGACTAAACTTTGTTTAAATTCAAATTCAAATTCATTTTATTCTCTTTTCACATATTGACATGATATATAGAGAAAAACATATGTACAATATAATATATACAATTAAAGTAGTGTTCGTAGTTGATACATGGCACAGTTTCATAACAAAATATTTTCATTCTTAATTATCAAGGAGGACAAATCATGTTGTTAATTAATCTGATAAAAATACACATTTTCATTAGTTTTTTAACATTAGTCATATTCATTAATTTGTTAAATTTAATAATATTTGGTCTTGACCAATAGCATTTGTCTATATATAAAATTCTGTGAGCAGATAATGCTGTACATTCAAGTAAATAATGAAATTCATCACCAATTTGTTGACCATTACAATGTGGACATTTTCTTTCCTTATACTCAATCTGGTGCCATCTGCCAGTTTCAACAATAAATTTATGATTAGTAGTGCGAAATTTACAAAAAGTTACTCTATCTTTATCAGGTAAAATATCTAAATAGTTATAAAATTACAATTATCCTTAAAAATTCTGTAACATATAGCCTTTGAGGAATTGTGTACATCACTCTGCCATTTCTGTAAGTACTGGTCATAAAGTCTTAACTTAATAAAATGTTTTAGCCATACTGGATTACATTCAGAAGAATATTGTATATCCCACAAGTAACTCATCCCACATTCATTTAAAATACCTTTAACAAATCTTATGTAAGGAACAGGTTTGTCATCAAAATGATGACAATAACAAAGAAGTTTATACAATTTAATAGTAATCTTACTTAATTTAGAATGAGTCAACTGTGACCAATATGTTATTACTCTTGTTTTTACCGTAATTTCTAGTGGAGTTGTACCAAGTTCTCCATATACCATATAATTAGGAGTACTATTTTTCAATCCAAGTAATAATTTACAAAATTTTAGGTGGACACGTTCAATTATTTTGAGGTCAGTTAATCCCCAAATCTCACATCCATACAGTAAAATTGGTTTGACAATCTTTTCAAATAAGTCATATATACAATGAGTCGATCAGTTGTGTAGTCTACCTTTCTTAATCACATCATACATTGCTATAGTACGATTAACGTTAGTGATTCAGAGCCTGATCAGACTGCATCATTAGAACGAAGTCATACCCTTCCTACACTGCTCTGAGACAGACATATTGTCGTCCAGATCTACGTTATCGCAGCTAGTATTTCATAAAAAAACATGTATCATGGGTCAGTGATAGTATGCTGAAATCCGATCGTTTATCTTATTAAGCTAACAAAACTATCGTATATGTTAGTCGTAGTGGTCATTCCGACATTCGTGATGTTTACTGCACTCTTCCCTCTCAAAGAATATACAAAATGTACAGAATTTGGAATTTTTGAAATAATATTAACTGCAGTTGGTTATAGTATCAATAATAAATACTCCTGCCATAGACATCTACATTAAGTTCTTATAACTAATTACAATTGGAATATTTTCAAATCTAAATGGTCCATCATTAGGGAGTACCCCAACTGGAAAGGCATTTCATGACAATTTTTACAACTGATGATTTAATCAGCTTGTCTTAATCTTCAGCTATAAATGTAGCCTTTTATAATTATTTTATGTAATGTACACAAAGCTGTGAAACTTTTGTGTTATATTGATAAATAGTCCGAGTTTTCTCTGGCCCTGTCACCATGTCTGGTGTAGGACCGGAGCGCGCTACTATATGAAAACGTGGAATTATCCGACACCGTTTAGTGTCTCTAAGAATTTGGTGCAAATACAATAAAATCAGATGTGACATAAAACCTACCTTACATATATGGATAAATCATATATCTATTTACCCAAGAACACCCATTTAGTCCCATCTAGGTGTTTTATTTCGTCCGTATAAATTCATAAATAATGAATTTTTGAATTTAATATAATTCACACAGGTTTTGGGAAATGACAAGCTTAATTTTCTTAATTTAAACTAAGCAAGAAGAAAAACACAATAAAGCATATGTGGTCTTTTCGGTCCATTGAGTTCCGATTCCGGTGGTGACAGGGCCATAGTAAAATTGGGCTAATTAATAAAATGAAAAATGATTTTAGATAATCAAAATGTTTACCAGTTACATACCATATACTACTTTTTGACGTATATATATATATATATATATATCATTAATATCTTCAATAAATATTAATATTGCTGTGAAATTGTTTATATTGTAACCCTGGTATTAATACTTGTCGCAATATAGCCCTACCGCTCAGCTAGAGAGATCTTCTCTTTAGCCAAATTGGTTGAGTGTAAGACTAGTAAGCTAGAGGCCCGGCTTCGATCCCTAGCGGAGGCAGTGATTTAAATTTAATTAAGCATGCGCTCTGTTTACAATATCTATCACAGGGGGCAGGGGAGGATCAACGTCACAAAAGTGATTGTTAGATAAATAATCTTATGATGGTGGGCTAATAAATGGACAAAAATGTTTTAGCAAACTCTCGAAAAAGTTTTAGAACATTTGAATTTATGTCGGAAGCTAACTCCTGTTATGTATGCAGACATTTAGCGTACAATGTGTCTGTCAAAGGTATTGTTCAAAACTGTAAAACTTCTTACATTGTAGAGATGAAACACACACATATATATACACACACACACACACACATTTATGCTGACAATGTTATTATAATACAGTATGTATATGATTCTTTGACAGGCGGCTCATAATACAAAAAAACCACATTATAACTCATCATAATTATAATTGTATAGCTCTATTTTTTCGTTGAAAGAACATTGTTTGTGTTTGGTATTTCCATTGTTCATTTAATTCATACTCAAAAGTTGTAACTATGACTAGGTGCTGTCATGAATTCAACATATCAACGATTATATGTGTTCTTGTTATTTCTGTTTCTAATTGAATTACATGTATACTTAAGTGCACAGATTAATTCTTAAATGTGAAAATACATTGTAAACGTTTAATAAAAAATTAACCTGTCATGTTAAACAATATTAATAGAACCATGTGAATAACAATACTATTCTAATACACAACCGTATAATTGACAGTTGTTTGTAGATCAGTATAATAGTCTTTGATAATGCAATTCAATAGTACTAGTCTCTGTGAACTGGACAAGTGGAAGTTTGAAACTTAATTGGACAGTTAAGACCGTCATCAGGATGGTAAAAAGCATTATGTTCATCAGGACGATTTAAACACCTAACTAATATGAATGTTAACTACTAAAACAGAAATTTGTTTGAAACACTTAAGTAGAAATGTTTAACTATTTAAGTGGAAGCTTGTTTAAGCAATTAGTAGAAATGTTAAACAACCTAACTAAAAGTGTTGACTTTACAGACTTAAGTGGATATGTTTAAATAATTTAGTAGAAGTTTGTTTGAAACTTCAATATGGTTAAAACCATTGTGTACATCAAGACAGTTAAACCATTACACTGTGTGTCCATCAGGATTGAAAACCATTTCATCTAATTGGCTTTAAACTCTTGAGAAGAAACGTTTAAGTACTTAAAACCTCACTCTTGAATGTATCTATCAACAATCATGTTGATATCAGTTTAATCATTCTTCTTGCTTTATTTCAAATATCACCTTTTCATCTGATTAACGCCATCCTCAGTACTTTCAGTACTTTGATTTTTTCTGTAAGCAATCCATCAATACATGTATGATTTAAAGATGAAGGCCAGAAATTATTTACACAATAAATGTCAGTGAATTTACTAAGATGTAAATCACTAAATTGTTGGTTCCTGTTGATACAAATAGGATCGACTAGTCTCTTGTTGGAATGCTGCAAAATTTTCCTTGGAGTGTTTTTGAAAATCGGAATGCTGTAATAATACTTGCACCCGCATCAGTTTTTCAGTCTTACGAAAAACAATCGCCAAATATATCCTTTTTCAGATCTTGGCCACTTTTCCCATTACGACTAAGCTCATCAGCGATGGTCTCCATTTTGATACCTTGTTCGATCATTTCTTTCCGTGGGACCCTAGCTCTGGAATAGATTACATGCGGATATCCACGCAATAACATCAATGTGCAGACAGGTTCTTTTCCGTCATTTCCCATCACAATTCCCGGAGACCCGGATGCTCCCCACTGGACCCAGCAGTCAAACAGGACTTTCCTGTCATCACAGATTCCTGTATACCCAGGCTTTGCTTCGCCATTCTCTATCATCATAAGGTTTCGTCGATCACTATTAACATCCAGGTCAAAAAGCTCAATGTCAGAATCAAATTGCATGATTTCATTATTTGCTTGAGGGAAACCCAACATAGCAAAGTATTCTCCGTAGTGAATTTTCTGAAACTTTCTGATTGGTTCAGGGATTTCTAGATCAGACTCATCAGTATGTGCTTGGTTAAGTTCTAAAATTGCGTAGTCAAGCTCCTTGGATCCTGTTATCAGTTCTGGTTCAAAGTGAAACTTTTTACCAACATATTTTTCCGGGAATTTGAACTCGATCCACACATTTTTGTCACCTAGATAAGCCCAATTCTCTTTATCAGATTTGTGTTGCTCTGAAAAGAAATTGGATAAGTGTAAAACTCTAAATCATTCCTGAAAACTTCGGACATCATCTCGGTCCAACAAGAAATATAAACAGGCAGACAAGGTTTTACTCCATGATCCCTATATCTTTTGTGTTTTGTAGTTTATGTTATTAACATATGTATGCAAACTTATGATATTGACAAAGATAGACCAGAAATGAAACATTACAAATCCTTGCCATCTGAATATTCACTTTCTCAAAGAAAGTGAGAAAGTTTAGTTAAAACAGTTCATACATACTAATTTTGGCACATTCAAATTTTGACCACAACCAAATTTTAGATTTCATTTACATTTTTAACTTCCTTTGTAACCGAGAGGCCCAGGGTCATGCTATTGGGCCAGTAGTATGCTGGGATGAAGGACTATCGGATTTGTTCATATCAATTACCTTGACAATTATCTCTCGTAGCCCTAGGGCTGTTTGTGATCCTCATTAAACAAATAAAGAATTAGAACAATTACCTTGACCTACTTTCAAGGTAACAGGTCAAGTATGTTAAATTTTTTGAATGACTTCTCAATAACCGTGAGGTCCAGGGTCATGATATTAGGCCAGAGGCACCTTTAGATGGAAGAGCTTAGAAGTTTGTTCAAAGCAATGACCTTGACTTACTCTCAAAGTCACAGGGATCAAATGTATTAAAATCTTTTAAGAGGCCCAAACCCATGATATTGAGCTAGTAGCATACTGCAAGGGAGGGATACCAAGTTTATTCAAGTGAATGACCTTGGCCTACTTTCAAGGTCACATAGGTCAAATATGTTAAAATCAGCTTCTCAATAATCAATCCGCCCAAGGTCATGAAACTAGGACAGTGCCTTGCTTCGAAAACAGAATGAAATGTTTGTTTAATTGAATGATTTTGACCTGGCTTCAATGTCACACTGGTCAAACGTGTTATATTTTCAATTAAAAAACCCCCATCCCATCAACTATCAGTATTATATGTATTTCAGAACTTGAGTGACCGTCAAGGCCCTTGTACCCTTGTTTATTGTAGAACTAGTATATATAATTGATGCAACCGCTGAAATATGTACGGTTTTCTGTCAACAATAAGAAGAATCTAAAAATGGCAATAGCATAGTATCAATTATCTACTTCTATCATTAAACTTACTTGTTATATCTGCCGCTACATGGTAAGCAGTCATTATGTAAAACGTGCCTACTCTAAATCCGGTACCTCCAGATACAGGTCCTTTTATAAGCCCGACAGATTGCCTCGCACGTGCCCATACATCAATGATCCGTGCATCATGGGTATTGTCCGTCTTTTTTCTGAACTGATGTGAATCATCCTCTTCAGCTGATAATAGAAAGTGTCTCAAATTATCACTTACTATGGATATGTAATAGAGCACATGATTAATTAAATCTAGATCACTGCCTCCGTTAGGGATCGAACCCAGGACCTCTGGCTTACTAGTCTTCCGCTCAACCTATTGAGCTAAAAAGAAGATCTCCCTAACTGCGCAGTATGTTGTGGCTAGTATTAATCAGGGTTACAGTTAGTTAAAAGGATGGCTGTGTACAGTGTAGCCCGAGTTTCCTCTGGCCCTAACACCAGACATGGTATCAAGGCCAGAGGAAACTCGGGCTATATACAGTGTAGAATGAATTAGATATGTACCAGGTAAAATAATAGTCCTCTATTCATACTGTCATTTATTTTTTCGTTTGCTGGGTTTAGCACCCTGTGCACAGCCACGGTTTTTTTGAGGCGGGGTCTCCTTGTAGTAGTTGGTGACAACTTCACTGAACAACATATAGGATGCCCATTGCATGACATCCAAAGCAATTAGGACAAAATGTCTTGTCCAAGGACACAACCACGACAGCACAGACCGGCCTGTTTCTCAGCTTCCTGAGTAACACAAACCGACATTTAATAGGTCCATGGAGTGGAGGTTGTTAACACAATGTAGATTATGCAGTCATATCCTAAGTACCTCTAAATAGATTTGGTTCATACTTACACCATAGTAAGATACGTGTAACACAAAGTTCAAAAGTTCAGTGCATAGTTCTATTCATGTAATGTGCTGGGAATCTGACGTAAGATGTCCCCATAAAATTCCAAGCATGCAGCAGTTTGATGTTCCAAATATAAGTTAACGAAAGTAATACACAATCTGTTACACATTACATAGTTATAAGAAAGACAGTTCAATAAAATGTTAGAGATTAAGTACGTATTATGAGAATTCCTCACTACATATCTCAGAATATTTAAGAATTACCAAACAAATAATAAGTATTCCAAGTACACCAATAAGGATGTTACTATATATACATAATCTATAACGCAATTTCTTGAAACAGGTAAAAGTATTTGAATTAGGTTTATCTTGAACAAGACTTTCGGAGTTTCCTCTGGCCCTGGCACCATGTCCAGTGTAGGGGCTCTACACAAATCATTGAGGAAAGAAAGGAATTATTTAAGATCCAAAGTTTTGCAATGGGGGCATGTCGACATGCAGCAAGGTACAGATGGCATATTTTCCTCGCTCCTACACGAGTTTCGAAGACGTAGTTGACACAACAATAACAACTCTCATAATGTCTTATACTCTTTTAGCAAGTCGGGTTTTAATTGTAAATACTGTACATAATTGTATGGTCGCCTTCTAGCTTTGGGCTAGGGGGAATTTCCGTTTAGCTCAGTCGATAGAGCGGCGGCGCGGACCAGTAAGCCAAGGGTCACGGGTTCGATCGCGGCTGGCTGCACACTACTACTCCTTGGACTTTTATACTCTTCGTAAGATCACCAAGTTAAATGACATATTGGGATGATAATATTTTAGTTAAAATCTTCTTCTAAAACAATTAAGTTATTGATCAGACTTATTTTCAACGCCATTTTTCTTCACGAGTAACATCACTCGTCCTTTCTCCTAAACACAAGGGCCCAGTTGTTCAAAAGGTGATTGGGCTAATCACATTTTAACAACATTTTTCAAATCCTGATATAATAATTTCTGGTTGAACTAACTTGACAATTCTTAATTCTCTTCCAAACAATCTAATCAAAATCTAGATGGTCATTCTCACTACGTTACATGAACATCTAACAACATCCCATAAGGGGTCACGTTCTGATGACCTCTGAGATGTGCGTATTTCACTTTCAGGGCGAATTGGCATTTTGTCGGTATCATCAAAGCAAAACATTTCGTCACAGCATGCATCTGAAGCAAACCATTTCGGCACAGTGTTTATCTATATATGCTTTATAGGACGAAATGCCTTGAAACAAATTGACAGATTATACAATCTATACACTCTATTCATGCTAATTAGGACATATTAAATTCACTTCCAAGATTCTGGAAGTAGTCAGTTTATTGGTTAATCCAAAAGGTCACACTGACGTGACCCCTTATGGGATGTTGTTAGATATTCATGTAACGTAATGATAATGATCATCTAGATTTTAATTAGATTGTCTTCCAAATGGCATAATTTCAAGATGATATACTCACAGATTTTTCAACAAATGAGAAATAAAATGTTCACTAATCAAGTGATTAAGCTAATCACTTTTTGAACAACTAGGCCCTGATCATCAGCCTGTTTTAACAGAAAGTGACAGATTTGAAGTTATAAATTTACACAAGAGATTATTCTAATACTAAGGTTTATTTAGGTATTCCGCACAATCAAACATTATTTTGGACGGGGGTACACAGTTTCCCTTAATGAATTATCACGATATCATTTAACATTACATTGATGTTAAACCGAAACTCGTCAAACAAGTGGTGCCCGAAACAATATACATGTAAAGAGATTTATCCCGCAACTGCCACCGCAGCTGTGACGGAAAGCAGCTGTATTTTGGAATATTAGCACGTGCGTCAATTCGACTGACCTACTTCCTAGCAAAACAACGTTTATTCGGCATAGCCGTCTAATTTGGTTTTGGCCCCGGATATGACGCGACAGGTGGCGTTCTGGTCAAGATGAAGTATGTGATTGGTCAATGTAGCGGTCAATGCAAAATGCTGAATATGCAAATGTTGTGACATATACGGAAACAAAAATGGCTTCCAATGTGAATCGACTGCGGTTGAAAACTATAACAGCTTCCGCAATGAAGAGAATAATAGGAAAATGGGTCAAACACAATCCTAGAATTAAACTTGGGAAGCAGTACAATAGATTGTAACAGTTCAAACATGAAAACAGCAGTAATACGGACGCCGCTCGTATGCTGCTTGATTGTTTGATAGTAGGTCATGATAATCTCGGTAATATTTACACAAATACAGTCTGTACCAGTACATCGCTACTGTCACTATACTGTACACTTATTTACACATAAATATATGTGCCGTAACATTTACAGAACGTGTTATCTAACATTTAAACCACTGTGTATTATATCGTTATCCAACTAACCCAGATGGAATATAGATATCGCCTTGTAAACTAGGCCTATCGTGTGTTTGTGTTGCCACGATTTCAAAACAGTCACGTAATGATCTAAAAATAATTTCCGCGCTATATTTAGAGGGGGATTCCCAACTAAATCGAGTGGTCAAGCTGGACATAGGGATTGACTGTGAACATTGGAACAGCACAGAAACATAACTGGAAAGGAACAAAACGCGTACATTCAGTGAAAATTGCAACGTTTTTACCGTGATGTCCCTTTTAAATTGAATGTAAGCTGAATAAGTGGATGCATCTATTCAAATGACACATTTGTAGTCTTATTATCACCAAAAATGATTCAAACTGATATAATTTTGTTATCCGTGCTGAAACTGCGCATTTATTAATTACATCGTAGTTCGTTAATTTATTTCACCAGTAGTTTTACATTATGACCACCAGCATTAAAACTATGCCGTTCATCTTTTTAAAAGATATTTCTTGTTTAAAGATATTTCTTGTTTATAATCATTATTTTTGATAGGCTAACTTCAGGACAGAAAGACAAAAGTGGCTCGTCAAGGGTCGGCACTTTTGTCTTTCTTTACCCTCGCCAAAGTACAGCTTATATTTTAAGACAATGACCATGTATTCTCTATGTTTACCTTTGGGTCGTTTGGGTGTATTGGACGGTTCATCTTCGTCACTTCCAGGATCGTAGTTTTCACAACCGTCCTTTTCACCTAGACATGATAAGCAGGCATGAATTTTCCAAATCAATTGTTTTATTCAGTTAATGACTACCGGTATATACAATTCAATATTTACAGCTATTGAGTATCAAATTACCAGGAAAAAGACATGCAAAATTGACACCATTTATCGTATGAGTATCTACCAGTAGTAAAATCGGAGTAAGAGATATCAAAACAAATTCAGCCGAATAAGTCAACATTGTTATCTCGAAGTCAGTTAGGTCGCGAGAAAACTTCGAGATATCCCCAGTGTTCGAGTTAACAAGTTTTTTAAAATAAAACTTTTTTTTTGTTGAACTGAATTTTTACCTCGAGATAATAATGGTCTTCGAATAAGTTCAAATAACGAAGTTTGACAGCGTAAGAAAAACAAACATGTGAACCCACTTTAAAGGAAGTGTGTCTTAATGTTATAAAACCAGGACTCGACTCTCAAACGGTAAGATCATAATTGTCAGAAATGTAAAAGAATATTGTTTTCCACAGTTTTGCTTACCAACCTATTGTTACATATATATAAAAGGTTATAAGACACAACTAATAAAGTTATTGCTAGTTTTCGGTAACAGCCCTGTTATCCTCATCAGACATGCCTCGGAACTATATATAGCTAATTACCTTACCAATCTGAAGTTACATACTTTCTCGGAGTGGGCAATTTTGTTTGGTTATAGACACCGAAACTTGGTAATACAAAACCTGATTTCATTTCTATGGGGAATACGTATTTGAAAGGATACAATTTATCATTCTACCATGTTTGCTATGCAGCGCCAGTTTTGATTGGTTGAAAACCATGTATTATTTTCCAATAATACACGCTCGTGCCAATAATACACGCTCGTGAGTCACGGCTGTTACAATTTTATATATCTAATCACAGGTGCCTGACTCGTTTTATAAAATAATAACATATAGAGTACTGTACATATAAATGAGATTTATATGTACTCTATATGTTATTATTTTATAAAACGAGTCAGGCACCTGCCATCTAATATTCACATATTTCAAATAAGATGATTATAGCCGAGTGGGCTAATGGGTTAAATTTTTATCACGACGCAAGTTCGAATCCTACGGATTCCCACTTCTTTTCTTTTCTTTTCTTTTTTTTATTCATTTTTTTTAAATTTTCAAAATCAATGCCATATGATAGATGCTCTTGATCGTAGTACTGTAGTGCCTGTAAAGAAATGTATATTTCATCAACAAATAATGCAATACTCAAGAAATAAATTACAAGGTTTTCCCAGGGTTTCTTTGCTGTTTTTCTATTAGAAAGAGGTCGATCTCAGAACTAAACAGTACATGGTAGAATAGAAATAATCAACTTTGACTCGTGTATTGTTGCAGGATATACAACTCGGACTCGGATATTTTGCAATTTTAATTAATAACTCAGGCCTGCGGCCTTCGTTATTAATTTAATTGCAAAATATCTGAGTCCGAGTTGTATATCCTGCAACAATACACAAATCATCGTAAAATATTTCTTAAGTAATCGGTTGTAAACGTTTCAACATTTTTTTATTTATGTTGTAACAATGATCTTACCTCGGATCAGTTTCGTGAACTTGTCAATTATTCTCTTGGCTTCCCCATGATTTCCTATAATTTCTCTCAAGCGCTTGTAATCGCCGTAGTAAATTTTTTCTTTTTTCATTAAACATTCGCAGAGATCCTCCATGCTTGTAATGTCGCCCTTTTCCCTTACACTGATGTATTTCATTGTAAGGCATTTGCTGATAATGGACTTCCATTCCTGTTGTGTTGGTGAAAAACATTCCGCAAGCTCAAATACCATAGCAGCATGATGTTGAAGGTCTTTTTCGGACGGTTCCATTCTGTCAGCCCTGTCAGTTATGAAAAAATAGAGCAGGTAATATAAAAAAAATAGCATTTAAATAAAACTTTATTATAATATTATCACTACCATCAGATGGCGGTGGCCGAGTGGTTGAGGTGTCACGACACTCGAGCACTAGCCCTCCACCTTTGGGTTGCGTGTTGAAACATACATGGGGCAGTTGGCAGTTACTGACCGTAGGCTGGTGGTTTTTATCTGGGTACTCCGGCTTTCCTACACCTCAAAAACCAGGCACGTCCTTAAATGACCTTGGCTGTTTTAGGACGTTAAACCAAACCAAATCCACCAAACCAAATGGCGGACTAATCAAATCACCCTTCGTCAGATGGTATAGATGGTGGTCACTGGTCAGTCATCTGCTAGTCTACGTTACTAATTATAATGATGTCACTGTCTGTCTACGTTACTAATGTATGACGTCACTGTCGGTCTACGGTACTAATGTATGACGTCATTGTCGGTCTAAGCTACTAATGTATAACGACGTCACTGTCAGTCTATGTTACTAATGTATGACGTCACTGTCGGTCTAAGTTACTAATGTATAATGATGTCATTGTCAGTCTACATAACTAATGTATGACGTCACTGTCGATCTATGTTACTAATGTATGACGTCACTGTCGGTCTACGTTACTAATGTATGACGTCACTGTGGGTCTACGTTACTAATGTATGACGTCACTGTCGATCTATATTACTAATGTATGACGTCCCTGTCGGTCTACGTTACTAATGTATGACGTCACTGTCGGTCTACGTTACTAATGTATGACGTCACTGTTGGTCTACGTTACTAATGTATGACGTCATTGTCGTTCTACGTTACTAATGTATGACGTCACTGTCGGTCTACGTTACTAATGTATGACGTCACTGTCGGTCTACGTTACTAATGTATAATGATGTCATTGTCAGTCTACATAACTAATGTATGACGTCACTGTCGATCTATGTTACTAATGTATGACGTCCCTGTCGGTCTACGATACTAATATATGATGTCACTGTCGGTCTATGTTACTAATGTATAATTATGTCATTGATAGTCTACGTCACTAATGTATGACGTCACTGTCGGTCTACGTTACTAATGTATGACGTCACTGTCGGTCTACGTTACTAATGTATGACGTCACTGTCGTTCTATGTTACTAATGTATGACGTCACTGTCGGTCTAGGTTACAAATGTATGACGTCACTGTCGGTCTAGGTTACTAATGTATGACGTCACTGTCGGTCTACGTTACTAATGTATGACGTCGCTGGCGGTCTACGCTACTTATGTATAATGATGTCACTGTCAGTCTACGTTACTAATGTATGACGTCACTGTCGGTCTACGTTACTAATGTATAATGACGTTACTGTCGGTCTATGTTACTAATGTATGACGTCCCTGTCGGTCTACGTTACTAATATATGACGTCATTGTCGGTCTACGTTACTAATATATGACGTCACTGTCGGTCTACGTTACTAATATATGACGTCATTGTCGGTCTACGTTACTAATATATGACGTCACTGTCGGTCTATGTTACTAATATATGATGTCACTGTCGGTCTACGTTACTAATGTATAACGTCACTGGCGGTCTACGCTACTTATGTATAATGATGTCACTGTCGGTCTACGTTACTAATGTATAATGACGTCATTGTCGGTCTACGTTACTAATGTATGACGTCCCTGTCGGTCTACGTTACTAATGTATGACGTCACTGTCGTTCTACGTTACTAATATATGACGTCATTGTCGATCTACGTTACTGATATATGACGTCATTGTCGGTCTACGTTACTAATATATGACGTCACTGTCGGTCTACGTTACTAATGTATAACGTCACTGGCGGTCTACGCTACTTATGTATAATGATGTCACTGTCGGTCTACGTTACTAATGTATAATGACGTTACTGTTGGTCTACGTTACTAATGTATGATGTCACTGTCGGTCTACGTTACTAATGTATGACGTCCCTGTCGGTCTACGTTACTAATGTATGACGTCCCTGTCGGTCTACGTTACTAATATATGACGTCATTGTCGGTCTACGTTACTAATATATGACGTCATTGTCGGTCTACGTTACTAATATATGACGTCACTGTCGGTCTACGTTACTAATGTATAACGTCACTGGCGGTCTACGCTACTTATGTATAATGATGTCACTGTCGGTCTACGTTACTAATGTATAATGACGTCATTGTCGGTCTACGTTACTAATGTATGACGTCCCTGTCGGTCTACGTTACTAATGTATGACGTCACTGTCGTTCTACGTTACTAATATATGACGTCATTGTCGATCTACGTTACTGATATATGACGTCATTGTCGGTCTACGTTACAAATATATGACGTCATTGTCGGTCTACGTTACTAATGTATAACGTCACTGGCGGTCTACGCTACTTATGTATAATGATGTCACTGTCGGTCTACGTTACTAATGTATAATGACGTTACTGTTGGTCTACGTTACTAATGTATGATGTCACTGTCGGTCTACGTTACTAATGTATGACGTCCCTTTCGGTCTACGTTACTAATGTATGACGTCCCTGTCGGTCTACGTTACTAATACATGACGTCATTGTCGGTCTACGTTACTAATATATGACGTCATTGTCGGTCTACGTTACTAATATATGACGTCACTGTCGGTCTACGTTACTAATGTATAACGTCACTGGCGGTCTACGCTACTTATGTATAATGATGTCACTGTCGGTCTACGTTACTAATGTATAATGACGTCATTGTCGGTCTACGTTACTAATGTATGACGTCCCTGTCGGTCTACGTTACTAATGTATGACGTCACTGTCGTTCTACGTTACTAATATATGACGTCATTGTCGATCTACGTTACTGATATATGACGTCATTGTCGGTCTACGTTACTAATATATGACGTCACTGTCGGTCTACGTTACTAATGTATAACGTCACTGGCGGTATACGCTACTTATGTATAATGATGTCACTGTCGGTCTACGTTACTAATGTATAATGACGTCACTGTCGTTCTACGTTACTAATATATGACGTCATTGTTGGTCTACGTTACTGATGGATAATGATGTCACTGTCGGTCTACGTAACTAATGTATAACGTCACTCGGTCTACGTTACTTATGTATAATAACGTCACTGTCGATCTACGTTACTAATGTATAATGACGTCACTGTCGATCTACGTTACTAATGTATGACGTCAATGTCGGTCTACGTTACTAATGTATAATAACGTCATTGTCGATCTACGTTACTAATGTATAATGAGGTCACTGTCGGTCTACGTTACTAATGTATAATGAGATCACTGTCGGTCTACGTTACTAATGTATAATGATGTCACTGTCGGTCTAAGTTACTTATGTATAATGACGTCACTGTCGGTCTATGTTACTAATGTATGACGTCACTGTCGGTCTACGTTACTAATGTATAATGATGTCACCGTTGTGATTTTATACAGATATATCTCATCATCAAATACAACTGAATTAAATAAGTAAAACCCCAAAACGGCATGTCATACATCTTTTTATATTTTTAAAATGCTACGAATTATTGATTTGGAAAGATTTGTAATATGCCAGCTACGGATAGCCAGCAGTGTCTCTGATGGCAGTTATATATAGATGACAGTTATATATGTAGATGGCAGTTATATATAGATCTCTGTAAGAAGTACGGAAATTTCAAATGAACATATGCTCAGGTCCAAGAATCAGGTATCAAAAATAAATAAACAAGAGGCCCATGGGGCCTGTATCACTCACCTGGTTGGATTTGACCAAATGTCAAAATAATGTCCATGTTCAATTTGTTAATACATATACTCTCTAAGGGACTGAAAGACCCTACAAATTATTTTTACAATATAATTCTGCTTAAAGAAACTAAGTCTCTTTGGGTGGGGACAGACCCTTGGGCCTATTTTTACATAAGAATTGTGTTTATCCCTTAATGTCCAGCAATGTTATACATAGTTATGGGATGGAGGGTCGAAGTAACCATTTTTGCAAAATCTGTTCCCTTTTCACCAAGGATGTTTCTGACCAAATTGGGTTCAAATCCATTCATAACTTGATGACTAGTAGTGATTTAAGGAATTTACTCTATTTTCCCTATTGGGCCCTGCCCCTTTGGCCCCTTGGGGTCAGACTAAAAAGTTATACAAACACTTTCCCCCTTCCCCAAACGATGTTCCTGGCCAAATTTGGTTGATTTCCATTTAGAACTTTATGACTAGTAGTGATATAAAGACAAATCTTTATTTACCCTATTTGGCCCCATCCTTTAGGCACAAAGGGGGTCAGAGTCAATATTTATTCAAACTCTTTCCCCCTTCCCCCAAGGATATTCCAGACCAAATTTGGTTCAAATCCATTCATAACTTAATGATAAATAGCAATTTAAAGGATTAATCCCTATTTTCCCTATTGGGCCCCGCCCCTCAGGCCCCTGGGGGTTCAGAGTAAAAAATTATACAAACTCGGTTCCCCTTCTCCCAAGGATGTTTCAGACCAAATATGGATCAAATCCCTTTATTCCTACAGAAGAAGAAGGATTTCAAAGAATTTGCTATATTTCCCCTATTGGGCCCCGCCCCTCAGGCCCCTGGGGGCAGAACCACCGTTTATACAAAATTGGTTCCCCTTCATCCAAGGATGCTTCAAACCAAATTTGGTCAAAATCCACTGAGTAGTTTAGGACTAGTAGCGATTTAAAGGAAAAGTTGACGGACGGACGCCACGCCACGCCATGCCATAAGCTCACCAAGTGAGCTAATAACCCACGCTACCATGGACGATAAGCACTTGTATTTGATAATTCAACTAATTATCAATGCATGCTAACATGGACGATAGGCACTTGTATTTGATAATTAAACTAATTATCAATGCATGCTAACATGGACGATAGACACTTGTATTTGATAATTAAACTAATTATCAATGCATGCTAACATGGACGATAAGCACTTGTATTTGATAATTAAACTAATTAGCAATGCAGACTAACATGGACGATAGTCACTTGTGGTTGATAAGTAAACTCTCCACACAAGAGCTTGGAGCAAACCACAGGATTTTCCTAAATCTATAAATAGTAACCTATAAATAGATATGACCTATCTATTTTAGATAAGCGGTATTGTCTGTGCGAACGTTAATATTCAACTTGACACTAGTTTAACTTAGAAACCGTTATTACCTGACATTCCATAAAACATTAGCAGACAATGTATACACAAAATGTTACTGTTTAGAAAGAGATTATCATTGTCCCTTATTGTAAATTGTCAATTTATGATAACTGGGCCTCGAGCCGATTATGCTTGACCTAAATAGCGACCTCAGTTTCGTTTTTGTAAAATGTTAATATTTTAACAATAAACATTAAACCTGCATACATTTCTATAGGTGTAGAAATTAAATATGCCAGTGACTTTTCCAAACAAATTCTGACAAAGAAGCTACATGTACAGATTCTCTATTGAGGCGTCACGGTTTTTCCCAGGATAATACAATGTACATGTAGTCCTATAATAAACTGAACAAAACCGCCCCACAATAGTAATACACACGACATTTGAAATGTTCAAAATGACGTTTATCTACATTTACATTATTGTATAAACTATCGGTATCTACAATAGATATATTCAGTCACATTTGAACCATAATCAATAGGTCTTAATTGATGAAACTTACCTTAAACAAAGAGTTTCACTTTGACAGCTGACCAGACTACCCCAGCACAGTTTGATTAATTTACTTCCTGTGACGTTTTAATTAAACAGCTATGACGGGTATTTGAGGTTCCGACGGGTTATACCCAAATGATAATACCCATATTAAATTCTATTTTATTTTGGATGGATTAGTGTACTGACCACAGCTTTGCCCCGTATGTGCCCCATGTTAAACATGGTTGCTAAAATGACACAGGTTTAGTCGGTAACTTTTCCAATTATAATGGTACGAATTATAAGTCATTTTTGTTTTTCATTATAAATCAGAATGCAGTATGAAGTCATTTTCTTTTTTCCTTATCAAAATGTTGAATTGATAATTTCTATTTTTCTTTATCAGAAAGTGGTATGAAATCATTTTTATTACATTTTTACCAGTGAAATATCAAAAATTATTCATTCTATAAAAGTGATATTTTTCACTAGTGAAGAATATCATATTTTTCACTAGTGAAAAATATCACTTTTGCTGATTTGACCAATCAAATTAATGATTAGAAAATACCACAATAATTGACCAATCAGAAAGCCCGACATATATGTCAGCACCTGGACAGGGGGAACTACATTTTTTTGTATGCAAACTTTCGCTGTAGGCCTAGTTAGCATACGGGGTAGGTTTTTCGTTGATAAAAAATGTAATAAACAGAATATCTAACAGTTACTTCAGTAATACAAAATATATTTCACTCGTGTGGCTAATATTTTGATATTTTTCACTCGTGCTGCGCACTCGTGAAAAATATCAAAATATTAGCCCCACTCGTGAAATATTTTTAATAATACTGAAGACACTGTTAGATAACCTCTATTTATTTTTCATTATCAGAATGTTAATTTTGTATGAAGTCATTTTCATTTTTTACATTATCCAAATGAATGCGTCATTTCTTTTTTTCTTTTCTTTTTTTCTTTTGTACTATCAGAATGTTATATGACATCATCTCTCTCTCTCTCTCTCTCTCTCTCTCTCTTCCTAACAAATTCTGACAAAGAAGCTTCCCTAACCCATTCGAAAAGTACGTGTATATATTTCTAATCTGAATGCTCTGCTATGTATTTGGTGATTTTAGAGAATGGTAAATGTCATGATGACATAAGATGTGATGATTGCAAATTATTGAGACTCGTGTGTGGATGGATTCTCTCCAGTTAGACTTGGTGATGATCATATACCCGAATGGGAAATAGAATCTGCTAATTAACATAAATGATCTATACAGCTGTAGACATTAATATATTCTGTATTGTGGACCCATTTTTTTCATTTCATTTATTTATTTATCTTATTCATGAAGATTGGCAGACAAGAAATATTTTGTGTGGTACATTCGGACTTATTTATACGCTTGTAAATGACCAATTAAAATATCTGAAAAGTCAGCTTATGAATTTACACAGTTGCATTCCCTTCGGACATCAGAAATATGCACAATTTCTGTTGATGAAATCTATGTCCAAACGATGATTATATGAGCGTTTCTGCCAACAAGTAATGAAATAAACACCGAAATGTACAGGAAAAACGCGTATCGTATACAAATACCGCATGACTTTGTGGTAATTAGTGATGCTTCGGGTCGATTAAAGAATTTTCAGGACCTAATACTCAAAGAACTTTAGTTTATCTTGAAAGTAAAGCTGCCGTATTAATGTAAATATTATAACTTTACTACTTGGAAAAATACGTCGGTTTAATTTTGATGACCAAAACTTTATTCAAACGAATTAAGGATTGTGCCCCTTGAAGTGGTCTTTAACTTTTTCCAATACCGCTTGAGCTCGTAGATGCAGCCAAACATATTTTAAGAAACCATGGTTGCTAAGAAATATTATTTATAACCGTTGCTATATCACACACCTATGAAATATATTTTCATGACTTAAATAGAATAACATTTGCCTACTGGGACCAGGGGTGGGGCTTTGACAGCGAAAGATGGACCAGGATATCAAAGAGACATTATATACATCCCAATAAGTCGAAGCTTAAATCAAACTTTGCTAAAATTGTGTTCCAAACTGTTTTCCATATTTACAGTATATCTAAACTTAACTGCTAATCCTTCATGAACATGTAGCTTATAAGCCCGAGTTTCTTCTGGCCCTGGCACCATATGTGAGAAAGGCTAAGTATACGAAGTTATGGAAGATGGGTCGAGCGTACGTGGGACTAATACAATCTTACATGGATCTGTTCCGTGACCAGAGATATATCTCTACCCGAGTGTAAGCGTTTTGATGGCTGGCACGACGATAATCATCGAGTAGCGTCATATAGCGCTTATCAGCTGTCTTTTCCTACCCGGTGTGTTTACCGGCCCTTACAAGATTTTTTAAAAGGTTGACAAAACATCAGAAACCATCGGAATATTGATAGCTGATATGATCCTATAGTGATAAATAGTCTATTAGATTATATGAATTCCTGGATTGCAATATACATACGTGGATGCAGATTGTACACATATTACAGATATTCAACTCGTAATAATGTGTTGGTCATTTTTGTGTAAATCATTTTGACCAGCCATAGTTACTTCCCTTTGTATCGCTTCCTAGTATGTACATATACATGTATATGTATATATATATATCACTTTATAAATACTGTGATTATAAACTTATGTATGTAAATACTGCAATACATATTTAAACAAGAAATATCTTTAAAAAAGATAAACAAATAAATGCTGGTGTTTATAATATAAAACTGCTGGTGAAATAAATAGAGGATATCTAACAGTGTCTTCAGTAATACCAAATATATTTCACGAGTGGGGCTAATATTTTGATATTTTTCACGAGTGTGCATTTTTTTTATCAACGAAAACCCTATCCCGTATGCTAACTAGGACTACAGCGATAATTTGTAAACAAAAACAGTAGTTTCCCCTGTCCAGGTTGTGACATATATGTCGGGGTTTCTGATTGGTCAATTATTTTGGTATTTTCTAATTTTTAATTTGATTGGTCAAATCAGCAAAAGTGATATTCTTCACTAATGAAAAATATCACTTTTATAGAATAATTTTTGATATTTCACTGGTAAAAATGTAATAAATGAACGAACTAATGTGTTTCAGCACAGATAACAAAATGATATCAGTTTGAATACTTTTGGTGATAATACCATGCGCGTAGCCAAGTATGTGTATGTAGAGAAATGAAATGAGGGGTGAATGAGTACCGTATTATGATATACAGTTAAGTGTTTGGACAATTTAAGTCCGTCTTTTAACGATGTCGGAATATTTACGTTGTCCTGTTTTCTTGAAACGACGAGCCTTGTACAGCATTTAGAATAATAATTTGTGTTGACTTTACCTTATTTTTCACGCTTGGAACACGTTTACATAATGTCCGAATATGTGTTCAATAACCATACGTACATAACCATAGTCCAATGGGCAAAGCAATACCTTTCCTGTGGGAAGGGCTGTAAAAGAAAGAAATCAAGACCAAAAACCTGAGATCAACCTTGTATTTAAGTCACGTTACCGTAACACGACGTTTTTGGATGATCATTGCGACAATGGGTGATGATTTCATGACGGTATGTGTAGGTAAAATACATTTATATATAAAAATACAGTTGTAGTTATAAAAGTCTGGATGTTGTATTTTTCATCTTCTATTTTAAATAATTGGTGCCCAACTATCCCACAGAGTCAGGGATGAAGACCTTGTTGGAGGATTCTAGCAGAATTGGACTATTCATTTCCTTATGAAATGTGTGATTGTCAGAAAATTGGATTGATGAAGGGTTTGGCACTCATGATAAAAGTCGGTACTATAAAACTGGGGTAAAAGAATGGATCATAGGTTAATATTTCAATTTCTACTCAAGTTGGACTCAATGAAACTACCAAACTTAATCTGTTTCATTTGCTCATGAATTTGACCAGATTAACACTGATCAGTGCGTATGAATACAAGGTTAAAATCCTTCAGTGGAATTATTTCCCCTTTTCTACATTGTTGTTATAAACATGGAATAATTATTCAAATAATCGAATTGATAATGTATTCTTGTATTTTATGAAAGACCAAATATGCTAAATTCTTTTATTTTGACAAAATAATGCTGTTTTTAATCCTTATATTGCGGACTATTTTACTCGACCGACTAGCCATGCACAATCCGGAACTCCTCGGGCTTTCCCCCATTTTGACTTGCACAAGTTTCGAGACATTAATTTCTCTCATCCTACCGGTATCATACTGGTCCAGGTAAATACACCATGCTTGCTATGTGTGTATTACCTCGCTTCCGGTGTAGGATAGCCACGCGCGCGCAATGATACAAAAGTAGGTCGCCGACAGGGCTGCTGAAACAACGTTAGACTGTGGAAATGAATGGTTTCCTTCATTTTTAGAACAGCAAACAACGTTTGCATATATGGGGTATGGTAAATCGATTGGCGCTGTTCTTTTTTTATTATATGCAGTAGAAAAAAAGTTTGAATTGAGAAAAAAATAGCGTCTATCTGAGAAAGCTATCGACAGATAGTGCCTATTTTTGCATATTTTAGGTTGGGGAATGAGAGAAAAATACTCAATCATATGTGGTTCATGTAGGATAGGGATATTTCACCCTCTGGGTCACAAAATGTGGTAAAACCCTCGGCGGAGCCTCGGGTTTTACCACATTTTGTGACCCCTCGGGTGGAATATCCCTATCCTACATGAACCACATATAATACAGTCTTATAATCTAGACTGACATTTTATTCGAAAAAAAAACCAATTGAAATTCGCAGTTCATTAAATTTGTCTCAAGAGCAACTCAATTCATGAACCCATGAAATCGACCAAAATCAAGATTCAATCCTTAAATGAAAAATTAAAGTGTAATTGTCAGTGACTCTCTGTAAATTCATGTTCTTTCAAATTAACCGGCCTCGTTAAAGTTATGGTAACTCCAGAGGTGGAGGACTTGTTTATAAACAGCAAACAAACTTTCCAATTAATATCTATTGGGGATATTTCATTTAAATCAACTTCATTAGCACCAGAGAATTTGATTTGAATCCAACAAATTATTTACATGTACAATATTATATAGTATCAGTGACCTAGATCTTTTAAGATCAGGCCAAAATTTTATCAAAAGCTAACATTTTAATCTTCAAAAACTTTTCAAATTATATCACTGTTATACATGTTGATTATGGTCATATTGGGGTGAGCGGACCTGATCCAGCCATTAGAAATGCAAGCACAAATTATCAATGTAAAATATCATTGTTATAATGTATGTATATGTCATGTGCATGTACAATAAGGATATCAAAAACATATACAAAATTTGTAATATCATGTACATCTTTTCTTTTTAGCAATTTGGTTAACATGAGAGTATTTTTCCACAAAAGTCTGTATACCGGTTATGTTAAAAATTAAAAAGTTCCCGAATTCAAATTCATAACGGTTTTATTTTTTCATATTTTTGATCATTTTTTCAGAATGATACTTCCATCATCACTTACAGAGGTCACTTTAAGGGCAGATACCAAGTGATGGGGAGATGGTTAATTAATTATGATAGCATATTACTACAAGTTACACCACCTGAAAAGGTGTGTTCTCCATTTGCCCACTTTTTTTCAAAAAGAGTATACATAGGAGAACAATGGAAAACCAATTATAGTCAGTTCCATAATAATTTTACCTGTGTTTACCTGTATGATTTACCTGTGCTAAAAAGTGGGCAAAAAGAGAGGTATATTTATGTACCCGAGAAGTGGGGAAAATAACACTAAGTTATAGTATTTTTTTTAATTTTATCATTTATTCGTGAATTTAATTAACATCAGCTTGGATAACGACCGGAATTCTCTTTACATAAACATAGATAGTAGATAGGTAAACGAAATTTAAATGCTGACATAAATTTTGAATTGTACAACATCAAATGAAAATACATCTTATTACTTTTAATATTAAACATTAATAGCTTTTAAACAATTTTTTTTTCATATAAAGTACTGTATATTTAAATATAAATACTTATAAACAGGTACATTGCGCATCATAAATAACAACAAAATAATAATACTGTATTAAATCAATGTGTATTTTTTCCTATATAAAGTACTGCATAAAATTATACATGTAGCTACTTATATCTTATAGTTCCTTATAGGTATGAGCCATGTAGCACAGGTAACACAGGTGAAAATCACACAGGTAAATCACAGGTAAAAACAAGGTGAACTACTTTGAAATAGACTATAATCCCTATCACAACATTTTCCCCATATTGTGATTTTAAAAAGTGGGCAAATGGAGATACAGCCCCTGAAAAAACCCTCCCAGCATAGGCAGCAAGTTGACTGATACCCATTGCATGGCCATGTTAGAAGTACCTGACATTGTCCGCTCTCCTAACTAATGGATTCAGTACAAACCATATCAACTAGCTTGAATACTATACAATTCAATATACTTGTAAAAGATTATTAATCAAACTAGGTACCTGCTATATATGGAGTGCTATGAATTTTCCTTAATGAATTTGACATATTGTTAAAGATTCCTTTGAAAATCTTCTTTTCAAGTTCTAAAAAAACCAGGGTACACATCCTTGGCCAGTAGATACATGTACCTGCTATGGAGTGCTGTGCTCTGAAGCTGCCTAACAACAATGACCTTGAACTATTTGCGAGGTCAAAGGAGTCAACTCTCAAGTTCCAGAAGACCCGGAGACCTGATCTTTTACCAGAAGATACCAAGGACGGAGTGCTGTAAATTTTCCTCATATCAAAATGACCGTTGTCTGGGCTCAAATATGTTAACAAGAGATCCCAGAGGGATCTTGGCGCCCACCATTAAATGATCTTTATATGTTTCATGTCAGATTGATTTTTTCTTTATTTCCCCCTTCCCCTTACTAATCTGTGTAAATTGACAAACATCCGTCCAGTACTTTTCAAACAAGGGGAGCTTATATATGAAATTGGAGACTTGGCGATAATGGCCGTTTGTCGACAATGTTTTCAGATTGGTCCAGAAATGCAATACGACGGACCAAGGGGAACCTACATATGAAAATTGAGAAAGATCCCTTCAGTACCTTCTGCAAAATAGCAATAACAAACTTCAGTTGTCAAAATCCAAGATGACTGTCTGTTGGCCACGTTGTTATCTGACTGGTCCCAAAATGAAATATGCACAACTAGGGACCAAGGGCAACAGATATATCAAATTTGAGAAAGATCCCTTCAGTAATTTCTTAGAAAAAGCGATAACAAACTTCAATTGTCAAAATCCAAGATGGCTGTCTGTCGGCCATGTTGTTTTCTGATCAGTCCCAAAATGCAATATGCATAACAAGCAATCAAGGGGAACCTATCTATCAAATTTCATAAAGATCCCTTCAGTTCTTTCTGAGAAATATCGATAACAAACTTCAATTGTCAAAATCCAAGATGGCTGCTTGTCGGCCATATTGTTTTCCGATCGGTTCCAAAATGCAATATGCATACCTGCAGACCAAGGGGAACCTACATATGAAATTTGAAAAAGATCCCTTCAGTACTTTCTCAGAAATAGCGATAACAATCTTCAATTGTCAAAATCCAAGATGGCTGCCTGTTGGCCATGTTGTTTTCCGATCGGTTCCAAAATGCAATATGCATACCTGCAGACCAAGGGGAACCTACATATGAAATTTGAAAAAGATCCCTTCAGTACTTTCTCAGAAATAGCGATAACAAACTTCAATTGTCAAAATCCAAGATGGCTGCCCGTTGGCCATGTTGTTTTCCGATCGGTCCTAAAATGCAATATTGCATAACGGACGGACGGAGGGACGACGGACCACGGACGCAAGGCGATTTGAATAGCCCACCATCTGGGTTTGATATAGGTTTTGTCTTGAATTATAAAAAACACCAAATGAGGTTTTTAGCTCACTGGGGTATAATTATTTACCCCTGGCTTCGGCATCCGTAGACAGCTAGGTTTTAGTTTTAATAAAACCATGTTGTGATAATATTGTGGATACAGCTTAGGTATTTGACGTGTGTTTCTGGTGACGAGGCCTTTCCATTGGTACTACATTTGTGGACCTGCTGACCTTGACTGACCTTCGACCAAAATTACTTTTAATGTTGGCCACTATATGTTAACTACAAGATAGGGCTTTCATATTTGACATACATGTTCCTTATGACAAGATATGCCCTTACATGTTACTGCGTTTGCGGACCTGCTGACCTTGATCGTGACCTTTGACCTACTTTTAAAAAGATAATTTTGAATTTCAACCCACTCGGCAAGCTATGTTGTTTTCCGACATCTCTTGCTTTACATATTTTAATACCATTAACTGAGTGACAATGCCTCAATACAAAACTCTACATTATGGTTCACCATGGCATCAGTGAAACAGATCACCTCTAGCAGAAATATTGTATACCATTTTCTGCACAACACAAAAATAAATCCAACACCAACACATGGAAATACTGTAGTTATTTTGCCATTTTTCCTTTTATAGCCATGTGCGGGATTCGGGCCCTCTTGTTCTCTAAATGTCATTCAAGGCAAAGACCCAGTTGCCATACAATAGTGTAGTTGTTTTTGTCTATCATTGTGCACTGTCCATCTGTAAACAGCTTACATTTTGCTGCCTTTCAAATAAACCTGGACCAATTTTAAGCCAATTGACTTGAATTAAAAAAAAAAAAACTTTCTCTTGTATATGAATGTTGTGTGCATTGAAAAAAAGTCATTAAATTGTCTTGCTTAATCATCATTCTACACAAACATTTCCTAATTTCACAATTCATTAAATTCAACCCTACAACAGGGCGCGGAGACTTTAATCGGCTATTGTAAATATATATGATCATAAATGGTACATTAATTGGTACTAACAATGAGTCTATGTAAAACGTAACAGAGACAAGGACTATCAACTACTTTGGCTGGTCCCAGCTGGAGGAGATTCATGCATTAACGCCTCTACTCCCCTAGTCCAGAAGGGCAATAACTTCAATATACAAGGCAGGTATATAGTGTCCATACATGTAGGTTATTATTTTGGCTGACTTTAAATTCCATTCAATTATTTTACATTGTATTTGTATCATTGTAAATTAATATATGACACTCTTAATGAAATAATATTATTGTTATTATAATTTTTTTGTGAGTGGACAGGTGGAGTAGTAGCGGCCTGTTTGATAATTTTGAAATAAAGTTTAATTTGAGAACAGTTTTTTTCTTTCGTTGTCTATCAGTTGCAAACAAAAACATATTAACAATATTTAAATAGAGATCTCTATTTGAATACAGATATCTGAATTAAATAGGTAATCAAAGTACTGAAAGTACTGAGGGAGGCGTTAATCAGATGAAAAGGTGATATTTGAAATAAAGCAAGAAGAATGATTAAACTGATATCAACATGACTGTTGATAGATACATTCAAGAGTGAGGTTTTAAGTACTTAAACGTTTCTTCTCAAAAGTTTGAAGCCAATTAGATGAAATGGTTTTCAATCCTGATGGACACACAGTGTAATGGTTTAACTGTCTTGATGTACACAATGGTTTTAACCATATTGAAGTTTCAAACAAACTTCTACAAAGTATTTAAACATATCCACTTAAGTGTTTAAGTCAACAGTTTTAGTTAGGTCGTTTAACATTTCTACTTATTGTTTAAACAAGCTTCCACTTAAATAGTTAAATATTTCTACTTCAGTGTTCCAAGCAAATTTCTGTTTTAGTAGTTAACATTCATACTTAAGTGTTTAAACCGTCCTGATGAACATGATGCTTTTAACCATCCTAATGACGGTCTTAACTGTCCAATTAAATTTCAAACTTCCACTTGTCCAGTTCACAGAGACTAGTACTATTGAATTGCATTATCAAAGACTAATTATTATACTGATCTACAAACAACTGTCAATTATACTGTTGTGTATTAGAATATTATTGTTATTCACATGGTTCTATTAATATTGTTTAACATGATAGGTTAAATTTCTATTAAACATTTACAATGTATTTTTACATTTAAGAATTAATCTGTGCAAGTATACATTTGTACATGTAATTCAATTTGAAACAGAAATAACAAGAACACATATAATTGTTGATATGTCCATTGTTGAATACATGACAGCACCCAGTCATAGTTACAACTTTTGAGTATGAATTAAATGAACAATGGAAATACCAAACACAAACAATGTTCTTTCAACGAAAAAATAGAGATAAACAATAATTATTATAATTATGATGATTTATATATTTTTTTTTTTGTATTATGAGCCGCCTGTCAAAGGATCATATTTTAGCTCACCTGGACCGAAGGTCCGGTGAGCTTATGTCATAGCGCAGCGTCCGTCGTCCGTCCGTCCGTCGTCCGTCCGTCGTCCGTCAACATTTGCTTCAAATCGCTACTAGTCAAAAAGTTCTAACTGGATTTTGACCCAATTTGGCCAGAAACATCCTTGGCAGAAGGGGAACAGATTTTGCATAAATGGTGACTCTGACCCCCCGAGGGGCCAAAGGGGCGGGGCCCAATAGGGGAAATAGAGGTAATTCCTTTAAATCGCTACTAGTCATAAAGTTATGAATGGATTTGAACCCAATTTGGTCTGAAACATCCTTGGGGGAAGGGGAACAGATTTTGCATAAATGGTGACTCTGACCCCCGAGGGGCCAAAGGGGCGGGGCCCAATACAGGAAATAGAGGTAATTCCTCTGAATCGCTACTAGTCATAAAGTTATGAATGGATTTGAACCAAATTTAGTCAGAAATGTCCTTGGGGGAAGGGGAACAGATTTTGCATAAATGGTGACTCTGACCCTCGAGGGGCCAAAGGAGCGGGGCCCAATAGGGGAAATAGAGGTAATTCCTTTAAATCGCTACTAGTCATAAAGTTATGAATGGATTTGAACCCAATTTGGTCAGAAACATCCTTGGGGGAAGTGGAACAGATTTTGCTTAAATGGTGGCTCTGACCCCCGAGGGGCCAAAGGGGCAGGGCCCAATATGGGAAATGGAGGTAATTCCTTTAAATCGCTACTAGTTATTAAGTTATGAATGGATTTGAACCCATTTTGGTCTGAAACATCCTTGGGGGAAGGGGAACAGATTTTGCATAAATGGTGACTCTGACCCCCGAGGGGCCAAAGGGGCGGGGCCCAATAGGGGAAATAGAGGTAATTCCTTTAAATCGCTACTAGTCATAAAGTTATGAATGGATTTGAACCCAATTTGGTCAGAAACATCCTTGGGGGAAGGGGAACAGATTTTGCATAAATGGTGACTCTGACCCCCGAGGGGCCAAAGGGGCGGGGCCCAATAGGGGAAATAGAGGTAATTCCTTTAAATCGCTACTAGTCATAAAGTTATGAATGGATTTGAACCCAATTTGGTCAGAAACATCCTTGGGGGAAGGGGAACAGATTTTGCATAAATGGTGACTCTGACCCGCGAGGGGCCAAAGGGGCGGGGCCCAATAGGGGAAATAGAGGTAATTCCTTTAAATCGCTGCTATTCATGCATAAAGTTATGAATGGATTTGAACCAAATTTAGTCAGAAATGTCCTTGGGGGGAAGGGAAACAGATTTTGCATGAATGGTGACTCTGACTCCCGAGGGGCCAAAGGGGCGGGGCCCAATAGGGGAAATAGAGGTAATTCCTTTGAATCGCTACTCGTCATAAAGTTATGAATGGATTTGAACCCAATTTGGTCAGAAACATCCTTGGGGGTAGGGGAACAGATTTTGCATAAATGGTGACTCTGACCCCCGAGGGGCCAAAGGGGCGGGGCCCAATAGGGGAAATACAGGTAATTCCTTTAAATCGCTACTAGTTATTAAGTAATGAATGGATTTGAACCCAATTTGGTCAGAAACATCCTTCGGGGAAGGGGAACAGATTTTGCATAAATGGTGGCTCTGACCCCAAAGGGGCCAAAGGGGCGGGTCCCAATACAGGAAATAGAGGTAATTCCTTTGAATCGCTACTAGTCATAAAGTTATGAATGGATTTGAACCCAATTTGGTCAGAAACATCCTTGGGGGGAGGGGAACAGATTTTGCATAAATGGTGACTCTGACCCCCGAGGGGCCCAATATGGGAAATAGAGGTAATTCTTTAAATCGCTACTAGTTATTAAGTTATGAATGGATTTGAACCCAATTTGGTCAGAAGCATCCTTGGAGGAAGGGGAACAGATTTTGCATAAATGGTAACTCTGACCCCAAAGGGGCCAAAGGGGCAGGGCCCAATAGGGGAAATAGAGATAATTCCTTTAAATTGCTACTAGTAATAAAGTGATGAATGCATGTTCTAAAAACAATTCTTGAGGACTTTCAGACCTTAGATAGTCTGGACTTCATTAATCTTTATAGCAGTTCCGATTCCCACACTATAACCATATATAGCATTGTTAGAGATTTACAAATAAAACAAATTGAATATGAACATTATTTCGACATTTGGTCTAATTCAACCAGGTGAGCGATACAGGCTCCATGGGCCTCTTGTTTAATCCTGTACATACTGTATTATAATAACATTTTCAGCATAAATGTGTGTGTGCATATATGTATATATGTTTCATCCCTACAGTGTTTTGAACAATACCTTTGACAGACACATTGTACACTGAATGTCTGCATACCTTACAGGAATTAACTTCCGACATAAATTCAAATGTTCTAAAACGTTTTCGAGAGTTGGCTAAAACATTTTTGTCCATTAATTAGCCCACCATCATCAGATTATTGATCTAACAATCATTTTTTTGTGTGACGTTGGTCCTCCCTTGCCCCCTGTGATAAATATTTTAAACAGAGCACATGCTTAATTAAATTTAAATCACTGCCTCCGCTAGGGATCGAAGCCAGGGCCTCTAGCTTACAAGTCTTACACTCAACCAATTTAGCTAAAGAGAAGATCTCTCTAGCTGAGCGGTATATTGCGGCTAGTATTAACACCAGGGTTACAATATAAACAATTTCACAGCAATATTAATATTTATTGAAGATATTAATGATATATAGATACTTCAAAAAGTAGTATAAAGTATACAATTGGTATACATTTTTATTTTTCATTTTATTAATTAGACCAATTTACTCTGGCCCTGTCACCACCGGAATCGGAACGCAATGGACCGAAAAGACCACATATGCTTTATTGTGTTTTTCTTCTTTCATAGTTTAAATTAATAAAACTAAGCTTATCATTTCCCAAAACCTGTGTGAATTATATTAAATTCAAAATTTCAATATTTATAAATTTATACGGACGAAATAAAACACCTAGATGGGACTAAATGGGTGTTCTTGGGTAAATAAATATATGTAAGGTAGGTATTATGTCACATATGATTTTATTGTATTTGCACCAAATTCTTAGCGGCACTAAACGGTGTCGGATATAATTCATCGTTTTCATATACCCGTAGTAGCACGCTCCGGCCCTACACCAGACATGGTGACAGGGCCAGAGAAAACTTGGGCTATTTATCAATATAACACAAAAGTTTCACAGCTTTGTGTATATTACATAAAATAATTTGAAAAGGTTACATTTATAGCTGAAGATTAAGACAAGCTGGTTAAATCATCAGTTGTAAAAATTGTCATGAAATGCCTTTCCAGTTGCATTGGGGTACTCCCTAATGATGGACCATTTAGATATGAAAATATTCCAATTGTAATTAGTTATGAGAACTGAATGTAGATATCTATGGTATGAGTCTTTATTTTTAATACTATAACCAACTGCAGTTAATATTATTCCAAAAATTCCAAATTCTGTATATTCTTTGTCAGGGAAGAGTGCAGTAAACATCACGAATGTCGGAATGACCACTACGACTAACATATACGATAGTTTTGTTAGCTTTATAAGATAAACGATCGGATTTCAGCATACTATCACTGACCCATGATACATGATTTTTATGAAATATTAGCTGCGATAACGTAGATCTGGACGACATTATGTCTGTCTCAGAGCAGTGTAGGAAGGGTATGACTTCGTTCTAATGATGCAGTCTGATCAGGCTCTGAATCACTAACGTTAATCGTAAACTAAGTTTAGTCCTAAGTAATTAAAGAAAAAATCAGGTAAACATGTGAACAAACAGATAAACAACTTGTAAGCAACTTGCCATTAATTCGAGTTGATATATACTCTAGTGACAAACATCACACTACAGAGTTTCGGATGAAGCCCGTATCCAAAAGGCGCTCCCATTTTGACCGATTGATCATGTGATCAGACGTGAACAGACGGATCACGTGATCGTTGATTTAATTACATATTTTGATACAAAGATATGAAATATGACATCTAAAGAGACAATTTAATCTTTTGTAAGTTATTGATTTCTGATTTCGACTTTTCAACACACACAACAAAAATGAGACATATGGATACGAAACTACAAGTAAAGCTAGGATAGATGTTTACATAGGAAATAGGGGTAAAGTTGCGAAGTCATTTTAGTAAGTGATTGAAACAACTGAACAAAATAACTGTTTTGTCGAGTTATTACGTCATATTTTAATGTTTTTATTCTTGCAAATACCGGTATTTTGTGAAACGAATGTCGGTACGGTTCTTGTACCGAGTATACCGGTTGCCAACCCTTCTCGCACTTGGAACTCTGCGATGAATTTTTGATAACAGGCTACCACCAGACGTCTCAAATATATACATTTTTCTTGTAATAGCACTTTATTTGAAGTCTTGAAATTTTTCATAAATGCATATATAATTTAACTACATCATATAGGAATCAAAGCGAAAAAAAACCCCAAAAAACTGGTAATATAATGAAAGCGAGAGGTTTTGACGTCACAACTCGTAGGTGATTGTAAACGTCCCTATAAAAATATAAATACATTATGTGGCGGTTGAAATATTATCTCTTCAATATAAATCCATCTTTATCTATTTATTTTCTCATTCATGCAGGTCGTTGGTTTTTACTCACAATCAGACTAGCTGGGTACTTGTGTGCCTACTATGTGTAGATATAATGTTTTTGTTATAATACATAAGCTCTGGTGGCATTCAAAGTCGATGTAAAATGAAATATATTTCTTTTGTGGGATTTGATGAGAATTATAATAAACAATTACAACATTCAAAATATAGATCTACTATCGAGATAAATTGGTTGTGTATTGTGTCGGTATGTACGAGTTGTCTCCCGTGATTACGGAGATAGCCGCATGAGGTACCAAACGATTGGTTCCGCAATGAAATCCTATAGCTGATGCTGTAATGTGAGGCACGCCTCCCATAAAAACCCAAATACTTTTTTTGTAGCTTGCCATAATTTATACCTATGGTTCAGGGTTTAATGTGGGTTATTGTTTTCAAATAAGCTATATAATTTTGTTGAGTCAGCTTGTGGTGAATGTCAGTAATCATAACTATAGCTAATTATTTTATGAGAGCTATCACCAAAATAGCTATGTGCTATTCATCCTGAGGTATGCGATTATGTTAAATGCTTTGAGTACAGACCACACAAAAAGTTAAAGATAATTATAAGTATCCTATGAATATGCGCATCTGAACAAATTAAAGTCAATTGTATTTTAACCCAAGAAACGATTTTTTTATCCTTTCCATTTTTAATTTGTCGTTTTTTCAACAATGACATACCTGGTATTTCCCCCCTGAATAGTCATTATAAACATAATTTCCCTTCAGTAAGCTTAGCCGGAGTGTTTCCTCTGGCCCTGACACCAGGAAACTCGGGCTACAGTAAGCTGTGTTGTTTATAAATATTTAAATGTCCATTAACACTTCCACCAAATAAAGAAAAACACCAGATTTGCCCCCCCCCCCCCCCCCCCCCCCCCATCATCAGTCAACGGCAGTCCGATTCCTGTGGTCAGTGGTAGGCCTAGTACGTGATCATGCTGTTCGGGTGTTTCCTCCCTCTGTCTCCTCATGCAAAACAGCAGGTAAAATATATAATTATATGACTAATATTTCACGGCATGTAAAATTCCCCTGTGGCGTATTTTAGTGTGCATACTCCGAACATGCATGCAGGTAGCTTCTTACACTGGCTACGGTATATTTTGTACCGGCATTCTAAAAACGCAATGACAGTCGCCGCCGACATTGTAACGCGATCATTTTAACTGTGCAATAACGGTAAACATATTTAATGACGTAAAACACACAACTCATGACCTGTTCCAATGACAAACTGTTCTGACTTGCAACTCTCACGGTTCTTGCAACTCTCACGGCGACCGTACTCTAACATTGTTGGAGTAACGGCGACCGGTGTCCCTCCGTGTAACTTACAAGTACCGGAAGCGGAACTTGCAACTCTCATGGACTTACAAAATATTTACATTTGTGTGGCATTGTCACTATATAGTCTGTTTGAGAGCTCTGGCATTGATGAACGTTTAAACGCCATCCATCACGCGCTACACTTATCAGCGTATTGATACAACACAAACCGGAACTACAATATCCAGGATAATTAAGTTTAACGACTAATTATTTTGTCTACATTATTTGTTATAAAAATATGACATTTGCGCATTACGTTGATTATAAAATGATTAACAAAATTTTCCATGAACTATTTTGTTTGCCAAAAAGCATGCGACCATGTTCCGGCTGTTCCAACGACTGACAAAAAATCTGCTGACTGTCGGTAAGGCGGGGATTATGAATTTTAAATATGAATTATAGCATTTAAAAAATAAAAAAAGTATAAGGAATATAAATATAAGCGTTGAACTGTTTTTGTATGATATTTATGATCTATTTGAATGCCAGAACTTTGCAAGCAAACAAATCATAATGTGCTAACGCACATTATGTTGTTTGCTTGCAAAGCTCCGGCATTCAAATAGATCATAAATAACATACTAAAACAGTTCAATGCTTAAGTACACGCTACAACGGAAAGCAGCTGTATTTTGGAATCTTAGCACGTGCTTCAATTCGACTGACCTACTTCTGTGACGTTTACAGGGTCCGTATCAGTCACTACTGATGATCCATATTGTCTAACATATAATTAGTTTCACTCAGTCCTCAGTGCAAAAATATACAGAAATATACAGCTGACCTGGCTGTGTTTATGTAATATACATCAAGTACCAACTAGCTATAAAGTTGAAATATAACACAATGATTGCTCAGTTCTTCTGAGTAATCCTACAGTATAACTACAAATATACTTAAACAGAGAGCTATTTAACAGAACAGAATAATATCCTACATGAAATACTGAGTGCTCCCCTGACCAAAATAAATCTTCCCTATCTGGGGTTTATTCAGGGTAATATCACATTATACAACTATAATTACTATAAGGGTAAAAGAGTTACAACACTCATTGACTGAGTGAGCACTCACTGCTACTGAGTGCTCACTTTTACCGAGCGCTCACTTCACCGAGTACTCACTGCTACCGAGCACTCAAAATACCGAGCACTCACTGAGTACTCACTTCTTACCGAGCACTCCCTAGCATATCAACTCTGTGCTCTCAGACACTTTCTTATGAACCACGAGCAGACCCAAGGCTATTGATATTACTCAACTTACAACTTATGTGATGTACCGATCACATAGACTTACTAGAGTCCCCACGGAGAAGGGAAGCCTTACTAAGGCACATCTGCCTCCGTACTCTACCTAAGTTATCAAATACACAATACAGTGCTTTGATATAGGGAAACCTTGTTCAGGCACGTCTATATCTTTACTATTACCTCTTTGTCCGGCCTTGTCGCGTCCGTGTCAGACGAAGAAGTCGCCTTTTATACTCTCGCGAAAGTGGAAACAAGTGCCACCTATTATAAAATCAGGATCTTTAGAACGCTTCTAAACCTCCTAGGTGTATATTACTTACAAACGTCTACCTGACGTCGAGACTAATAAACAAAGTGGAAGACGGACAGTCCGGAACGACATGTAACATAACAGTGGTTCACCACACTACCCACGCCTCCGAGCAACACGTGTCCTCACGTCCTAACACAAGTAAAGCTAAAACAATAACTAACACTCAAGGGTTTATTCAGGAAGTTACATGAAAATCGATTTAAGAAAAAGGCGTTTGAAGTTCTCCTGCTCAAAGAACTCGGAAATCTCGACTGTCTTGATGTCGCATCCTCCCTCTGAATACCGGGTAGTCTTCGTTACTGTCCTCCGGCTGGCTGTTGGCTCTTGCTCTGTCTGAGTGGCAACATTATCGTAGGTGCATGTTTTCTTTGCACTTGGGGCCATGTTGATAGGATCCTTCGGATGGGGCTTGACTGAAGTTGCAGTTTCTGACTTCCTCTTTGGGGCTCGAACTGGTTCTGGTCGCGTTGGTCTTCTGATAGTACGCTCAACCAGAAGACTGGTTCCCTCATCTTCAGAAGACAAGCAATTACCCTCAGAAGATTCAGATATCTCCCCCAGGAGGTCACCAGGATCTTGCGTCTTCCAGCTCTCTACATCAGTTTGTACAGCGGGAGTTGGGGATGACGTTGAGGGCCGGTCTTCCTCTAAACTCATATTAGCAGCACGGAAAGTTTTGCAGCTGCAATCAGGGCACCCGAGAGTCTTCCTTGCCATCGTCTCTAGGCCACACTCCAGGATATGCTTCATCATGTCATCCATGTTGTTGGCACGGAAGGGAAACATAGGGAACTGTTTGACGGGAGTTGTCTTAGTCTTAACCATTCTGGGGATGTCTGCAATGGCAAAGAGAGGTAGTTTACTAAACAGTAGTGACCATTCTAGTAGCATGAAGTATAATCAGAATGCCACTGGGGTTTACGTTGCGTACGCCTTGGGTTTGCTCCATTAGGTTCACACTCATTCTCAATACTGAATTTCTCACCTAATTCCTCAAGCACCAAGTTTTTCTCAGTTTTCTCTACACTCCCATTCTGACTTTGCTCAAAACACGTTTCATCCACCTGAACTTGCACATCTTTTCGTCCGAATGCTTCCGCTCTACTTTCACCACGCAATACTTGGGGGTGTCTCGGTCTCATGCGGTCAGCATGGATCACTTGAGTCTTTCCCTTATTACCACACGGAACCCTATAGGTATAATGTATAATGACGTCACTGTCGGTATACGTTACTGATGTATAATGACGTCATTGTCGGTCTACGTTACTAATGTATAATGACGTCACTGTCGGTCTACGTTACTAATGTATATGACGTCAATGTCGGTCTACGTTACTAATTTATAATGACGTCACTGTCGGTCTATATTACTAATGTAAGACGTCACTGTCGGTCTACGTTACTAATGTATGACGTCACTATCGGTCTACACCGACAGTGACGTCATTATACATTAGTAACGTAGACCGGCAGTGACCTCATACATTAGTAACGTAGACCGATATTGGTCTATGTTACTAATGTATAATGATGTCACTGTCGGTCTATGTTACTAATGTATAATGATGTCACTGTCGGTCAACGTTACTAATATATAACGTCACTATCGGTCTACGTTACAAATGTATGATGTCACTGCCGGTCTACGTTACTAATTTATGATGTCACTGTCGGTCTATGATACTAATGTATGATATGACGTTACTGTCGGTCTACGTTACTAATGCATAATGATGTCATTGTCGGACTACGTTACTAATGTATGTTGTCACTGTCGGTCCGCGTTACTAATGTATGATGTCACTGTCGGTCTACGTTACTAATGTATGATGTCACTGTCGGTCTACGTTACGAATGTATAATGACGTCACTGTCGTCTACGTTACTAATGTATAATGATGTCACTGTCGGTCTATGTTACTAATGTATAATGATGTCACTGTCGGTCTACGTTACTAATGTGTAATGATGTCACTGTTCGTCTACGTTACTAATGTATGATGTCACTGTCGGTCTACGTTACTAATGTATAATGACGTCACTGTCGGTCTATGTTACTAATGTATGAAGTCACTGTCGGTATACGTTACTAATGTATGATGTCACTGCCGGTCTACGTTACTAATGTATAATGACGTCACTGTCGGTCTATGTTACTAATGTATGAAGTCACTGTCGGTATACGTTACTAATGTATGATGTTGTCACTGTCAGTCTATGTTACTAATGTATAATGATGTCACTGTTGGTCTACGTTACTAATGTATAATGATGTCACTGTTGGTCTATGTTACTAATGTATAATGATGTCACTATTGGTCTACGTTACTAATGTATAATATGATGTCACTGTCGGTCTACGTTACTAATGTATAATGATGTCACTGTCGGTCTACGTTACTAATATATGACGTCACTATCGGTATACGTTACTAATGTATAATGACGTCACTGTCGGTCTATGTTACTAATGTATAATGATGTCACTGTCGGTCTACGTTACTAATATATGACGTCACTATCGGTCTACGTTACTAATGTATGATGTTACTGTCGGTCTACGTTACTAATGTATAATGACGTCACTGTCGGTCTACGTTACTAATGTATAATGATGTCACTGTCGGTCTACGTTACTAATGTATAATGATGTCACTGTCGGTCTACGTTACTAATATATAAAGTCACTGTCGGTCTAAGTTACTTGTGTATAATGACGTCACTGTCGGTCTACGTTACTAATGTATAATGACGTCACTGTCGGTCTACGTTACTAATGTATGATGTCACTGTCGGTCTACGTTACTAATGTATGATGATGTCACTGTTGGTCTACGTTACTAATGTATAATGATGTCATTGTCGGTCTATGTTACTAATGTATAATGATGTCACTGATGGTCTACGTTACTAATGTATAATGATGTCACTGTCGGTCTATGTTACTAATATATGATGATGTCACTGTCGGTCTACGTTACTAATGTATTATGTCACTGTCGGTCTACGTTACTAATGTATGATGATGTCACTGTTGGTCTACGTTACTAATGTATGAAGTCACTGTCGGTATACGTTACTAATGTATGATGTCACTGCCGGTCTACGTTACTAATGTATAATGACGTCACTGTCGGTCTATGTTACTAATGTATGAAGTCACTGTCGGTATACGTTACTAATGTATGATGTTGTCACTGTCAGTCTATGTTACTAATGTATAATGATGTCACTGTTGGTCTACGTTACTAATGTATAATGATGTCACTGTTGGTCTATGTTACTAATGTATAATGATGTCACTATTGGTCTACGTTACTAATGTATAATATGATGTCACTGTCGGTCTACGTTACTAATGTATAATGATGTCACTGTCGGTCTACGTTACTAATATATGACGTCACTATCGGTATACGTTACTAATGTATAATGACGTCACTGTCGGTCTATGTTACTAATGTATAATGATGTCACTGTCGGTCTACGTTACTAATATATGACGTCACTATCGGTCTACGTTACTAATGTATGATGTTACTGTCGGTCTACGTTACTAATGTATAATGACGTCACTGTCGGTCTACGTTACTAATGTATAATGATGTCACTGTCGGTCTACGTTACTAATGTATAATGATGTCACTGTCGGTCTACGTTACTAATATATAAAGTCACTGTCGGTCTAAGTTACTTGTGTATAATGACGTCACTGTCGGTCTACGTTACTAATGTATAATGACGTCACTGTCGGTCTACGTTACTAATGTATGATGTCACTGTCGGTCTACGTTACTAATGTATGATGATGTCACTGTTGGTCTACGTTACTAATGTATAATGATGTCATTGTCGGTCTATGTTACTAATGTATAATGATGTCACTGATGGTCTACGTTACTAATGTATAATGATGTCACTGTCGGTCTATGTTACTAATATATGATGATGTCACTGTCGGTCTACGTTACTAATGTATTATGTCACTGTCGGTCTACGTTACTAATGTATGATGATGTCACTGTTGGTCTACGTTACTAATGTATAATGATGTCATTGTCGGTCTATGTTACTAATGTATAATGATGTCACTGTCGGTCTATGTTACTAATGTATAATGATGTCACTGTCGGTCTATGTTACTAATGTATAATGATGTCACTGTCGGTCTACGTTACTAATATAAGACGTCACTATCGGCCTTCGTTACTAATGTATGATGTCACTGTCGGTCTAAGTTACTGATTATAATGATGTTACTGTCGGTCTATGTTACTAATATATAATATGATGTCACTGTCGGTCTACGTTACGAATGTATAATGACGTCACTGTCGGTATATGCTACTAATGTATAATGATGTCACTGTTGGTCTACGTTACTAATGTATAATGATGTCACTGTCGATCTATGTTACTAATGTATGATGTCACTGCCGGTCTACGTTACTAATGTATAATGACGTCACTGTCGGTCTATGTTACTAATGTATGAAGTCACTGTCGGTATACGTTACTAATGTATGATGTTGTTACTGTCGGTCTATGTTACTAATGTATAATGATGTCACTGTTGGTCTACGTTACTAATGTATAATGATGTCACTGTTGGTCTATGTTACTAATGTATAATGATGTCACTATTGGTCTACGTTACTAATGTATAATATGATGTCACTGTCGGTCTACGTTACTAATGTATAATGATGTCACTGTCGGTCTACGTTACTAATATATGACGTCACTATCGGTCAACGTTACTAATGTATAATGATGTCACTGTTGGTCTACGTTACTAATGTATAATGATGTCACTGTCGGTCTACGTTACTAATATATGACGTCGCTATCGGTCAACGTTACTAATGTATAATGACGTCACTGTCGGTCTATGTTACTAATGTATAATGATGTCACTGTCGGTCTACGTTACTAATATATGACGTCACTATCGGTCTACGTTACTAATGTATGATGTTACTGTCGGTCTACGTTACTAATGTATAATGACGTCACTGTCGGTCTACGTTACTTATGTATGATGTCACTGTCGGTTTACGTTACTAATGTATGATGATGTCACTGTTGGTCTACGTTACTAATGTATAATGATGTCATTGTCGGTCTATGTTACTAATGTATAATGATGTCACTGTCGGTCTATGTTACTAATGTATAATGATGTCACTGTCGGTCTATGTTACTAATGTATAATGATGTCACTGTCGGTCTATGTTACTAATATAAGACGTCACTATCGGCCTTCGTTACTAATGTATGATGTCACTGTCGGTCTAAGTTACTGATTATAATGATGTCACTGTCGGTCTATGTTACTAATGTATAATGATGTCACTGTCGGTCTACGTTACTAATATAAGACGTCACTATCGGCCTTCGTTACTAATGTATAATGATGTCACTGTCGGTCTAAGTTACTAATGTATAATGATGTCACTGTCGGTCTACGTTACTAATATAAGACGTCACTATCGGCCTTCGTTACTAATGTATGACGTCACTGTCGGTAAACGTTACTAATGTATAATGATGTCACTGTCGGTCTATGTTACTAATGTATAATGATGTCACTGTCGGTCTACGTTACTAATATAAGACGTCACTATCGGCCTTCGTTACTAATGTATGATGTCACTGTCGGTCTAAGTTACTGATTATAATGATGTTACTGTCGGTCTATGTTACTAATGTATAATATGATGTCACTGTCGGTCTACGTTACGAATGTATAATGACGTCACTGTCGGTATATGCTACTAATGTATAATGATGTCACTGTTGGTCTACGTTACTAATGTATAATGATGTCACTGTCGGTCTATGTTACTAATGTATAATGATGTCACTGTCGGTCTATGTTACTAATGTATAATGATGTTTCTGTCGGTCTACGTTACTAATTATAATGATGTTACTGTCGGTCTATGTTACTAATGTATAATGATGTCACTGTCGGTCTACGTTACTAATTTATGACGTCACTATCGGTCTACGTTACTAATGTATAATGACGTCACTGTCGGTCTATGTTACTAATGTATAATGATGTCACTGTTGGTCTACGTTACTAATATATGACGTCACTATCGGTCTTCGTTACTAATGTATGATGTCACTGTCGGTCTACGTTACTAATGTATACTGACGTCACTGTCGGTCTACGTTACTAATGTATAATGATGTCACTGTCGGTCTACGTTACTAATGGATAATGATGTCACTGTCTGTCTACGTTACTAATATATAACGTCACTGTCGGTCTAAGTTACTTCTGTATAATGACGTCACTATCGGTCTACGGTACTAATGTATAATGACGTCACTGTCGGTCTACGTTAATAATGTATGATGATGTCACTGTTGGTCTACGTTACTAATGTATAATGATGTCATTGTCGGTCTATGTTACTAATGTATAATGATGTCACTGTCGGTCTACGTTACTAATATAAGACGTCACTATCGGCCTTCGTTACTAATGTATAATGATGTCACTGTCGGTCTAAGTTACTAATGTATAATGATGTCACTGTCGGTCTACGTTACTAATATAAGACGTCACTATCGGCCTTCGTTACTAATGTATGACGTCACTGTCGGTAAACGTTACTAATGTATAATGATGTCACTGTCGGTCTATGTTACTAATGTATAATGATGTCACTGTCGGTCTACGTTACTAATATAAGACGTCACTATCGGCCTTCGTTACTAATGTATGATGTCACTGTCGGTCTAAGTTACTGATTATAATGATGTTACTGTCGGTCTATGTTACTAATGTATAATATGATGTCACTGTCGGTCTACGTTACGAATGTATAATGACGTCACTGTCGGTATATGCTACTAATGTATAATGATGTCACTGTTGGTCTACGTTACTAATGTATAATGATGTCACTGTCGGTCTATGTTACTAATGTATAATGATGTCACTGTCGGTCTATGTTACTAATGTATAATGATGTTTCTGTCGGTCTACGTTACTAATTATAATGATGTTACTGTCGGTCTATGTTACTAATGTATAATGATGTCACTGTCGGTCTACGTTACTAATTTATGACGCCACTATCGGTCTACGTTACTAATGTATAATGACGTCACTGTCGGTCTATGTTACTAATGTATAATGATGTCACTGTTGGTCTACGTTACTAATATATGACGTCACTATCGGTCTTCGTTACTAATGTATGATGTCACTGTCGGTCTACGTTACTAATGTATACTGACGTCACTGTCGGTCTACGTTACTAATGTATAATGATGTCACTGTCGGTCTACGTTACTAATGGATAATGATGTCACTGTCTGTCTACGTTACTAATATATAACGTCACTGTCGGTCTAAGTTACTTCTGTATAATGACGTCACTATCGGTCTACGGTACTAATGTATAATGACGTCACTGTCGGTCTACGTTAATAATGTATGATGATGTCACTGTTGGTCTACGTTACTAATGTATAATGATGTCATTGTCGGTCTATGTTACTAATGTATAATGATGTCACTGTCGGTCTACGTTACTAATATAAGACGTCACTATCGGCCTTCGTTACTAATGTATAATGATGTCACTGTCGGTCTAAGTTACTAATGTATAATGATGTCACTGTCGGTCTACGTTACTAATATAAGACGTCACTATCGGCCTTCGTTACTAATGTATGACGTCACTGTCGGTAAACGTTACTAATGTATAATGATGTCACTGTCGGTCTATGTTACTAATGTATAATGATGTCACTGTCGGTCTACGTTACTAATATAAGACGTCACTATCGGCCTTCGTTACTAATGTATGATGTCACTGTCGGTCTAAGTTACTGATTATAATGATGTTACTGTCGGTCTATGTTACTAATGTATAATATGATGTCACTGTCGGTCTACGTTACGAATGTATAATGACGTCACTGTCGGTATATGCTACTAATGTATAATGATGTCACTGTTGGTCTACGTTACTAATGTATAATGATGTCACTGTCGGTCTATGTTACTAATGTATAATGATGTCACTGTCGGTCTATGTTACTAATGTATAATGATGTTTCTGTCGGTCTACGTTACTAATTATAATGATGTTACTGTCGGTCTATGTTACTAATGTATAATGATGTCACTGTCGGTCTACGTTACTAATTTATGACGTCACTATCGGTCTACGTTACTAATGTATAATGACGTCACTGTCGGTCTATGTTACTAATGTATAATGATGTCACTGTTGGTCTACGTTACTAATATATGACGTCACTATCGGTCTTCGTTACTAATGTATGATGTCACTGTCGGTCTACGTTACTAATGTATACTGACGTCACTGTCGGTCTACGTTACTAATGTATAATGATGTCACTGTCTGTCTACGTTACTAATATATAACGTCACTGTCGGTCTAAGTTACTTCTGTATAATGACGTCACTGTCGGTCTACGGTACTAATGTATAATGACGTCACTGTCGGTCTACGTTACTAATGTATGATGATGTCACTGTTGGTCTACGTTACTAATGTATAATGGTGTCATTGTCGGTCTATGTTACTAATGTATAATGATGTCACTGTTGGTCTAAGTTACTGATTATAATGATGTTACTGTCGGTCTACGTTACTAATGTATAATGATGTCACTGTCGGTCTATGTTACTAATGTATATTGATGTCACTGTCGGTCTATGTTACTAATGTATAATGATGTCACTGTCGGTCTACGTTACTAATGTATAATGATGTCACTGTCGGTCAATGTTACTAATGTATAATGATGTCACTGTCGGTCTAAGTTACTGATTATAATGATGTTACTGTCGGTCTACGTTACTAATGTATAATGATGTCACTGTCGGTCTATGTTACTAATGTATATTGATGTCACTGTCGGTCTACGTTACTAATGTATAATGACGTCACTGTCGGTCTACGTTACTAATGTATAATGACGTCACTGTCGGTCTACGATACTAATGTATAATGACGTCACTGTCGATCTACGTTACTAATGTATAATGACGTCACTGTCGGTCTACGTTACTAATGTATAATGACGTCACTGTCGGTCTACGTCACTAATGTATAATGACGTCACTGTCGGTATATGCTACTAATGTATAATGATGTCACTGTTGGTCTACGTTACTAATGTATAATGATGTCACTGTCGGTCTATGTTACTAATGTATAATGATGTTTCTGTCGGTCTACGTTACTAATTATAATGATGTTACTGTCGGTCTATGTTACTAATGTATAATGATGTCACTGTCGGTCTACGTTACTAATTTATGACGTCACTATCGGTCTACGTTACTAATGTATAATGACGTCACTGTCGGTCTATGTTACTAATGTATAATGATGTCACTGTTGGTCTACGTTACTAATATATGACGTCACTATCGGTCTTCGTTACTAATGTATGATGTCACTGTCGGTCTACGTTACTAATGTATACTGACGTCACTGTCGGTCTACGTTACTAATGTATAATGATGTCACTGTCGGTCTACGTTACTAATGGATAATGATGTCACTGTCTGTCTACGTTACTAATATATAACGTCACTGTCGGTCTAAGTTACTTCTGTATAATGACGTCACTGTCGGTCTACGTTACTAATGTATAATGACGTCACTGTCGGTCTACGTTACTAATGTATGATGATGTCACTGTTGGTCTACGTTACTAATGTATAATGATGTCATTGTCGGTCTATGTTACTAATGTATAATGATGTCACTGTTGGTCTAAGTTACTGATTATAATGATGTTACTGTCGGTCTACGTTACTAATGTATAATGATGTCACTGTCGGTCTATGTTACTAATGTATATTGATGTCACTGTCGGTCTATGTTACTAATGTATAATGATGTCACTGTCGGTCTACGTTACTAATGTATAATGATGTCACTGTCGGTCAATGTTACTAATGTATAATGATGTCACTGTCGGTCTAAGTTACTGATTATAATGATGTTACTGTCGGTCTACGTTACTAATGTATAATGATGTCACTGTCGGTCTATGTTACTAATGTATATTGATGTCACTGTCGGTCTACGTTACTAATGTATAATGACGTCACTGTCGGTCTACGTTACTAATGTATAATGACGTCACTGTCGGTCTACGATACTAATGTATAATGACGTCACTGTCGATCTACGTTACTAATGTATAATGACGTCACTGTCGGTCTACGTTACTAATGTATAATGACGTCACTGTCGGTCTACGTCACTAATGTATAATGACGTCACTGTCGGTCTATGTTACTAATGTATGATGTCAATGTCGGTCTACGTTACTAATGTATAATGACGTCACTGTCGGTCTACGTTACTAATGTATAATGATGTCACTGTCGGTCTATGTTACTAATATATGATGATGTCACTGTCGGTCTACGTTACTAATGTATAATGACGTCACTGTTGGTCTTAGTTACTAATTATTATGATGTCACTGTCAGTCTACGTTACTTATGTATAATGACGTCACTGTCGGTCTACGTTACTAATGGATAATGATGTCTCTGTCGGTCTACGTTACTAATGTATAATGATGTCACCGTTGTGATTTTATACAGATATATCTAATAAACAAACACAACTGAATTAAATAAGTAAAACCCCAAAACGGCTTGTCATACATCTTTTTATATTTTTATAATGCTACGATTTATTGATTTGGAAAGATTTGTAATATACCAGCTACGGGTAGCCTTGCGACAGTGTCTCTGATGTCAGTTGATATATATAGATGGCAGTTATATATAGATGACAGTTATATATAGATTGCTGCAAGAAGTACGGAAATTTCTAATGAAAACATGGTCAGGTCCAAGAATCAGGTATCAAAAATAAATAAATAAACCACGCAACCATGGACGATAAGCACTTGTATTTGATGATTAAACTAATTATCACCCACTGTCGAGGTTCTCTACACAAGAGCTTGGAGCAAACCACAGGATTTTCCTAAATCTATAAAAAGTAACCTATAAATAGATATGACCTATCTATTTTAGATTCAACGATAATAGTTTAACTCAAAAACCATTAGAAGACTATGTAAATTGTCAATTTATGATAACAGGGCCTCGAGCCGAAGTACATCATGTATGCTTGACCTAAATAGCGACATCAGTTTCGTTTTTGTAAAATGTTAATATTTAACAATTAACGTTAAACCTGTATACATTTCTATAGCTCACAGGTGCCTGACTCGTTTTATAAAATAATAACATATAGAGTACATATAAATGAGAAAGGTTCTGAACTCCCCCAGGCTTGAAATCTGATGTATTAATTTCCAAGTACCGTAGCTTCGGTTGTATTGTGTGCATTGTTTCGAAGTAGGCCTTAAATTGAAGAGAAATGGCCAATCTTTAAAATAAGCCATAACATGTTGTCGATTTCTCGATATTAGTTTACGAAATCGGACGTGAAACTTCAAAATTCTCTCGATTTTGTTTACTCGGACAAGTTGACGTATCGGGGTCACCACACTTTGACTCTATTGGACATAGCTTTAAATACGAAGTCCACGGGTTAATCAAGAGGTACGCTTCATCAGATCACCGAATACAACTATTACATACACTTACTTTATGTATTCGAGCACCCTATCGACGGCCCGGGACTTTTTATGCATACTGATAGCAGATCTTCCCCTTGAGTAGCCATGTTGTGCCAGCCGCGGTAAATTTAAACAAGCATTCTGATTGGTTATAGAAATGTGTTTAACCCGTGGATTTCGTATTTAAAGCTATGTCCAATAGTGTCAAAGTGTGGTGACCCCGATACGTCAACTTGTCCGAGTAAACAAAATCGAGAGAATTTTGAAGTTTCACGCCCGATTTCGTAAACTAATATCGAGAAATCGACAACATGTTATGGCTTATTTTAAAGATTGGCCATTTCTCTTCAATTTAGGGCCTACTTCGAAAAAATCCACCCAATACAACCGAAGCTACGGTACTTAGAAATAAATACATCAGATTTCAAGCCTGGGGGAGTTCAGAACCTTTCTCATTTATATCACAGGCGTCTGCGTCCGGTTAATGGTTAAGATATAATAATATTGCTACTACTATACTATATTAACAAGGTGACACACTTCCGAAACCGGAAGTGGGGGGTGAGATTCGATTCAATTTGAAAAAAGTACCAATCCGAGTAAACTGTCAAATGTCCACACAAGAAACGAACATACCTTGGTCAAGAATCCTTAATCCATAGTGAATGCGGTATTTTTGTCGCGCAACGGCGGTTTTTTAAGAGAAAAACAGATCTGAAGCCGTCCAGCAGACAGCAATGCATCGACTCTGGTACGGAAGTCGACAACCACGCATGCACGAAAAAGGCGTTTTGCAACGGGCAGTCTGATTGGTCGATAAATTTAGTAAGTTGCATTCGGTTCACTCGGCAGATTTGGTTTACTACCAAGGGAAATCTACCGAGTTGTGCCGAATGCTCCGTGTTGTTGGTGGCAAATTCAAATCCAAATCGAATATAAAAGTTTAAAATGCCGAAATCTTTAAAATTCGGGCATGTCATCCAATGGTAGGTTGAAGTACGAATTGGGAATAAGTTAGTGAAGCATTGTGAGCAACACGAAGATTGAAAATTAATTATTTTTTCAGATTTCGATATTTTAAAAAGATCATTTTCTATGGGTCACTTTTATATAGAGAGAAAAAAAAACGGACAAAAAAGTAATATCGATTGTTTTTAATGGTACACCAACTGAGAGTTTGAAATAACAAAATGCTGCTGCATATATCAGTTGAGTATAGTTATAACTGTTACCATGATCACTGTGATCATACTGCCAAATGAATCAAAACAATTTTCAGTCAGTATTTGAGACAAATTTCATATAAAAAAAGTAACTGACATTTTAAAACAACAATACCAAAGTGAACTCTTGCGCAAATATATGTCTATTTCCCCAATTAATATTTATAGAAAAAGCTCCTATCTAAGGAATTTCATAAAATAAGAAATATTTCTCAAAACATCAATGAAAAAATATAAAGATATAGTTGTACTGGAAATAAAGTGTACATATATATGTGTTAACAATACATTAAAAGGATAGGCACTGATGTCAAGTTAACTTGGATATTTTAAAATATTGTATAACAATAATACAAACATTAAGCTAGGCCTAACACACAAATATCCTGTAATTTAACATTTTGGTCCCAGTTGAGATTAACAGACAAAAAACTCATGACTTTGTATCAACCCAAATAAAAAGGCTTCACAATTCTAAAGATTAATTCAATGAAAAATACCAGATTACAATTAGAAAAGAAAACAAAAGTCATCAAGAATTGCATGTTACTATAAGCAAATGCACATGATATTGTAAGACCTATGCAGTTCTTCAGTTGTTATGATCAAGTGATATTTTTTTTAGAATCATTAAAATATAATATCTTTAATATTTTATTGCACATTAACTGTTAAACAGCATCGATGGAGTTAACACTTTGTCATTCTTGATAATTTTATAGAAGATTTCAGTGAATCAGCATTTTTGCACTGTGAGTTGTTTTTCTGGTACATTTTGTGTTTGTTTTTTATTGGCAAGATCAGTCATTATAACTTTTTATGGAAAACTATACACTTCATGCAGCTTATAGAAGGTAAACAAACAAAATTTATATAATTTATGGATTAATCATATATTCACAGGGTACATATACAAAAAAGACCGACTAGACTTCAAAAGATCTGAATTTACAATACTATAATATTAATAAAGACAGAAAAGATAAGGTTCTCTGCATAGTTATGTGTGAATTTAAAGTGGCAGGGCTAACAATATGAACAGGCAAAGTGCATGCCCATATGCATAGTTGAATTTAAAATTGATCTTGGATGTATGAAGATCCAATCTATAAAAATTGGAAGAAATACAAATTTCACCACTTCAATTAGGGAGTTCAACTACATTGAATTCAATATTAATGGTACACATATGAATATCTACACATATTTATAACATGCCTGAACACAAAACATCTTTTAATATATATATATATATAATATATAAAAAAATATCATTGTGACATCATGAAGTTGTCCTTTGAAATAAGTTTACTTTCCCGATGAGCAGCAGTAGCTGGGAAAACATTCGAAAGTATGTCTTTGTTTTATTTTTTTGCATAAGTTTTGACTCTACATAGTCCAAAAACCATTTTCCGTATATATATAATATATATATATTTATATATATGCCTATTACAGTAGGTGATCATGACAACCTTACATAATCTGTACATGTAATTCAATACTCTACAGTATTTGAGTATTGCAATTAAAGTTTAAATTGAAGTATAATAATGAGGTGAATGTTTATGAATAAACATTATATCAGATCATATTTCTACAGGAGTTGTCTAAAATACATCAGATAGGAACTATGTAAACATATATCACATGTTATTTTACACATATCTATACCTCAACGTGGAAATGAGATGAAGTATAAATTATGGTAGAGATAAGATATATGCATGTACAAATTAATATATAACAAGCCTATTATTCCTTCACTTCACTTCATTTACTTCAAATTGTCTAAAGAAAAAAAGCTTGATGGAAACCAGAAAACTTTCTTCAGGTCATATACATGTACAGGTCAGAAACGAAAAGGTCCTGCTTTTCCAATAATTGTTAGAAATTCCCCCTTCTCTATACTTCAAATCTTAATGAACATATATAACAAACATCTACATGTACATGTAGTAACTATAAAGATATATCCCTTAGTGAAAAAATGAATACAATTCCAATCGATGAGATGACTATGACCTTGAACTTTGACTTTTAAAACCAATTATATCAGTGAAATCGAACTTATTATTGAGTAACCGTGTACTAAATGGAGTTTCAGACAGACTTAACCAAAAAGGCAAACTCTATCTATAATTCCATGGAGACTGTATTTCTGGTTTTAAAATGACAGTGATATTGGCTTTTGACCTTTGATAATAATGGCTAGAGTGGGGGTCAGGCCACATGTTTGAATTGGACAGGTTCAGAAGATGTTGAAATATTTGACCCTGAATTTGATACTGAGAACTTAAGTTCAAAGTCACAGTCATTTTAGTTTGCAATAATTCAAAATTTCAATTTAATGACAACTCTTATTGTAAGATATTTCAGTGGTTGTTTTTGTTTCTCAACAGGCTGCATATGTTTTATATGTCAACATCAAATGAAGAATTCATCACCTCTGAGGAAATCAAGTCTCATATACTAAAGGAATTTCCTGACATTAATAATACAAATATTGGATATTTTTTGAGATACGCTTATTAAATATTAAAGCAAAGAAAGCTCGAATTTCAAGTAATTGGCAAACACTTTCCTGTGTATATAGTGGAGTTAAAAGATATATTATTTCACACCAGACCTGCCAGTTTCACGATATCAAGCAACATTTACCTGATAACTGTTTCATTCTATCGGCATCTTCCTCTTCTATCATTATTGGTAAAGACACAGGGGTCTCGCATTTAACACACAGAGTTATATTGGAGACGGAGATAGAAGTTAGTGGAAAGGTGACGGTGAAATTGTATCGAAAAACGATCTCCAATGATGACATTGGCATAGCAAGAGCATTTGACTTTACAGTTTTATCATTAAAATCTCTACTTTGTGCCCTAGATAACATCAGAATGTGTGATGGTTTGGAACCAGAAAAGGACAATTTGCAATTGTATAATTCTAAATTTTCAAAATGTTTGATTGTTTTACCTATTCAACGTAAGGCAGCATCTACATGCAAACATTGTTGATTTTTTTCTAATTATACATCCTGTCAACAGCCAGATTTATTTTAAGACATATTTGATATATTAAATGAGTAATACATATATATTATTTCAAAATCTACATCTGTTGAAAATAACATATTGGTTAAGTGTAAATAATTATAATAGTACCAGGATAAAAAGCATCAACATACAGTCACAAGTGAAATACTATAATCCTATACCACTCAAGCCATTGTGACTGCTATACTTTCAAAAATTTATCAAGTAATGTCTGTTGATTATGATCTCCACATTTACCACAGAAATCTTGGTCTATTTTTTCTTGAGATAAATGTCTCTTTTTTTCCTTTCCTTTTTCTAACTGTATGTTTAGCAGTCCGCTTTCTATCGGTGTTTTTCTGCTGAATTCCAACATTTCCTCTAGTAACTACAGCAGCTGATGCTTCTGATGTTGATGCTGTGGCTTCTGATGCTGTGGCTTCTGACGCTGTGGCTTCTGTGGCTTCTGATGCTGTGGCTTCTGACGCTGTGGCTTCTGATGCTGTGACTTCTGATGATGTGGCTTCTGATGATGATTCCTTAACCAGCATACTGTCTGAAGTTTCAATTTTTGAAGCAAGCTGTGTGATCATAATATTTTTTCCCACTTACTTTCAGACCATACATCTTATCCAAAGATATTAAATCATTTCGGGTAAACTTCGACAGTCCCATCTCATTTTCAGTAACCATGCTCTTTAATTTCAGATGTGACAACTCCTTTCCTGCAGACATGTCACCAGTGATGGAGTCAATTGTTACAGCAGAAGATACAGTTTTTGATTTGGATTTTGTGAAAATCTGTTCAGTTTTATGCAGTTCTTACTTGGAAGCAGTTGAATAACTGGCCCTTCCTCTGATAACTTCAGGACTGTTCCTCTGCTACCATTCACAGCTGTAGCTGATAAGTTTTTCAGCAGGATCACTGGACATCCAACTTTTAGAGTCTTTTTAGCTGGGATCCCATGCAGGATATTGCTTGGGTCTGTGTCTATTTATTTAAAAGTGAATTGCTCACCAGAGAATTGCTCTAAGGCAGTGGAGTTGTGCGAGTCAACCTCAAAGTTTGTTCCATATGAAGCACGGTTGGATCTTTTCCTGGAGGCAGTTCTCTCCCTAAACTGACCATCAACCCATTTGTCATAGCTGATGGGCAACCTTTCTCAAGTTCATTAATGGCAGAAATAAATTCTGTACTTTTTTGCCTCACAACTGTTGCCAGTATTATCTTGTGCAGGATGTTTCTATTCCACGCCTGTGCTTCAAAAGCAAATATATTATTCATTTAGTTAAATACATTATACTTGACAACTTTATCTTGATACTGAAATTTTGAAAATATTAATTACAGAGCTATACTTTTAATGTACCGGTAGTCATTTATTTCCTAGCATAACGATACATTTAGGCATGTGATCATGCTAATTAAGTCAAATGCAGCTTTCAATTGAATATAAATGGATGTTAGTGCACTAGCACTTTCTTATATATATATATATATATTCACAAACACACTTAATTTTTCAATTATATATATATGTGTTTTGTAAACAATACCATAGCTCTTTTCTTTTTTGTTTCCAGAGAAAAAAATTGCCATCGTACTATAACTGGTGGCCTGCATGAAATTCAGAATATATTGTGAAACTACATGTATATATATACTAAGAATATAAAATATAGGTTTCTATGGCCACAGTATATTCAAATTAATCAAAATCTGTTAGTTATTTTTGGGGCAAAATATGCATGTACAGTGTATATGTATGCATGATTCTTGACCAATTTAGTTTAATTTGTTATTCACATATGTATTCTTCTTCCCTCTTGTTTTTAAATATTAAATTTTTATATTACATATGACCATGGTATGATCATCATTCTGTACCACAATTAAATATTTCATTGATGCATAACTCAGAAATTAGACTGTGTACATGTAGTTCTTAACTTATTCATTAGTTCGTTCTGTATATACATGTAATAGTATTTACATAATAAAAAATAACATGTATCAATTAAATGAAATTGTGTTTGCATTCTTATTGTGTTATATAATGGCATTATTAAATGCAAGCATTATCATCAGGCTGATATGGTCCTAAAATTATTAGACACCTAAGTATAAAATCACAATTATAGAGGATTAAATTTCATGCCTATTTATACATGCACTCATATATTGATAATCAACCAAATGTAGATGCATGTGTTTGTATATCACATATTTACCTAAAGTATTTCCTAATATAATTTGTTGGACGGCTTCAGATCTGTTTTTCTCTTAAAAAACCGCCGTTGCGCGACAAAAATACCGCATTCACTATGAATTAAGGATTCTTGACCAAGGTATGTTCGTTTCTTGTGTGGACATTTGACAGTTAACTCGGATTGGTACTTTTTTCAAGTTGAATCGAATCTCACCCCCCACTTCCGGTTTCGGAAGTGTGTCACCTTGTTAATATAGTATAGTAGTAGCAATATTATTATATCTTAACCATTAACCGGACGCAGACGCCTGTGCCCAAACCCATGATATTGAACCAGTAGCATACTGCAAGGGAGGAATACCAAGTTTGTTCAAGTGAATGACCTTGGCCTACTTTCAAGGTCACAGAGGTCAAATATGTTAAAATCAGCTTCTCAATAATCAATCCGCCCAAGGTCATTAAACTAGGACAGTGGCATGCTTTGAAAACAGAGTGAAATATTTGTTTAATTGAATGACTTTGACCTGGCTTCAATGTCACACTGGTCAAACGTGTTATATTTTCAATTAAAAAAAAAACAAACAAAAATACTTCAATTATCAGTATTATATGTATTTCAGAACTTGAGTGACCGTCAAGGCCCTTGTACCCTTGTTTATTGTAGAACTAGTATATATAATTGATGCAACCATTATCTTGTGCAAACGTTCCAACAGTGCTAAATTATCATTACCGCTGAAATATGTACAGTTTTCAGTCAACAAAAGAAGAATCTAAAAGTGGCAATAGCATAGTATCAATTATCAACTTCTATCATTAAACTTACTTGTTTGATCTGCCGCTACATGGTAAGCAGTCGTTATGTTATCCGTGCCTTCTCTAAATCCTGTACCTCCAGATACAGGTCCTTTCATAAGCCCGACAGATTGCAACGCACGTGCATCATGGGTATTGTCCATCTCTTTTCTGACCTGATGTGAATCGTCCTCTTCAACTGATAATATAAAGTGTCTCAAATTATCTCTTACTATGGATATGTTACAGAGCACACGATTAATTAAATCTAGATCACTCTTTCTGCTAGGGATCGAACCCAGGACCTCCGGCTTACTAGTCTTACGCTGAACCTATCGAGCTAAAGAGAAGTTCTCCCTAGCTGAGCATATGTTGTGGCTAGTATTTACCAGGGTTACAGTAAGTTAAAAGGATGGCTGTATACAGTGTAGCCCGAGTTTCCTCTGGCCCTAACACCAGACATTGTGTCAAGGCCAGAGGAAACTCGGGCTATATACAGTGTAGAATGAATTAGATATGTACCAGGTAAAATAATAGTCCTCTATTCATACTGTCATTTATTTGTTCGTTTGCTGGGTTTATCACCCTGTGCACAGCCAGGGTCATTTTGAGGCGGGGTCTCCTTGTAGTAGTTGGTGACTACTTCACTGAACAACATATAGGATGCCCATTGCATGACATCCAAAGCAATTAGGACAAAATGGCTTGTCCAAGGACACAACCAGGACAGCACAGACCGGCCTGTTTCTCAGCTTCCCGGGAAACACAAACCGACATTTAAAAGGTGGAGTGGAGGTTGTTCATATATTATACAGTCATATCCTAAGTACCTCTAAATAGATTTGGTTCATACTTACACCATAGTAACATACGTGTGACACAAAGTTCAGTGCATAGTTCTATTCATGTAATTTGCTGGGAATCTGACATAAAAATTCCCCCATAAAAACCACGCAGCAGTTTGATATTCAAAATATAAGTTAAAGAAAGTAATACACAATCTGTTAAACATTACATAGTTATAAGAAAGACAGTTCAATAAAATGTTAGAGAGAAGTCTTGTGACAATTCCTCACTACATATCTTAGAACATTTAAAAATTACCAAACAAATAATAAGTATTCCAGGCACACCAATAAGGATGTTACTATACATATTCTATAATGCAATTTCTTGAAACGGGTAAAAATGTTTGAACTACGTTTATCTTGGACAAGATTTCCTGAGTTTCCTCTGGCCCTGGCACCATGTCCAGTGTACATGTAGGGGCTCTACACAGATCATTGAGGGAAGAAAGGAATGATTTAAGATCCCAAGTTTTGCAATGGGGGCATGTTGACATGCAGCGAGGTACAGCTGGCACATTTCCCCCGCTCCTGCACAAGTTTCGTGTAAATACTGTACATAGTTGTATGGTCGCCTTCTAGCTTTGGGCTAGGGGGAATTTCCCTTTAGCTCAGTCGATAGAGCGCGGACCAGTAAGCCGAGGGCCGCGGGTTCGATCCCGGCTGGCTGCACACTACGTATACAACTCCTTGGACTTTTATACTCTTCTTAAGATCACCAAGTTAAATGCATAAACCAGTGAGTATATTTACATTGCTTTTAGTAGCTTATCCTTTGAACTTTGACATATTGGGATGATAAAATTTTGGTTAAAATCTTCTCCTAAAACAATTAAGTAATCAGATTTATTTTCAACACCATTTTTCTTCACGAGTAACATAATTCGTCCTTTCTCCTAAACACCTGGGCCCAGTTGTTCAAAAGGTGATTAGGCTATAATCACATTCTAACAACATTTTCAAATCCTGATATAATATTTCTGGTTGAACTTACTTGACAATTCTTAGTTCTCTTCCAAATGGCATAGTTTCAAGATGATATACTCACAGGTTTTGCAACAAATAAGAAATAAAATATTCACTAATCAAGTGATTAAGCTAATCACCTTTTGAACAACTGGGCCCTGATCATCAGTCTGTTTTAACAGAAAGTGACAGGTTTGAAGTTATAAATTTACACAAAAGATTATTCTAATACTAAGGTTTATTTAGGTATTCCGCACAATCAAACTTTATTTTTGACAGTTTCCCTTAATGAATTATCACGATATCATTTAACATTGATCTTAAACCCAAACTCGTCTAACAAGTGGTTCCCGAAACAATATACACGTAAAGAAATTTATCGTGCAACTGCCACTGCAGCAGTGACGGAAAGCAGCTGTATTTTGGAATCTTAGCACGTGCGTCAATTCGACTGACCTACTTCCTAGCAAAACAACGTTTAATGTTAAAAAGATCATTATTGATACCGTTTTTATAATGATTATTTTTGACAGGCTAACTTCGGGACAGAACGACAAAAGTGGCTCGCCATGGCTCTTTACCCTCGCGAAAATACAGCTTATATTTTAAGACACTGACCATGTATTATCTATGTTTACCTTTGCGTCGTTTGTGTGTATTGGACGGTCCATCTTCGTCACGTCTAGGATCGTAGTTTTCACAACCGTCCTCTTCAGCTAGACATGCTAAGCAGGCATGAATTTTCCAAATTAATTGTTTTATTCAGTAAATGACTACCGGTATATACAATGCAATATTTACAGCTAATGAGTATCAAATTACCAGGAAAACGATATACAAATTTGACACCATTTATCGTATGATTATCTACCAGTAGTAAAATCGGAGTAAGCGATATCAAAACAAATTCAGCTGAATACAGTCAACCTTGTTATCTCGAAGTCAGTTAGGTCGCGAGATAACTTCGAGATATCGATATCCCCAGTGTTCAAGTTAACAATTTTTTTTAAATACAACTTTTTTTTGTTGAAGTGAATTTTTACCTCGAGATAATCATGGTCTTCGAATAAGTTCAAATAACGAAGTTTGACTGCGTAAGAAAAACAAACATGTGAACCCACTTTAAAGGAAGTGAGTAGTCTAGGACATACGTATAGGTCATTTTTCCCCTATATGTCTTTGCATGGCCGCCATTGTTGGGAGGAGGGTAACCGGATGTGGTTATGACAATCGATTAAAGGTCAATTATAATATTAGTTTAAAGGGTCGTAGACCTTTTACAATGAGATACATCTGTTCAAGATGACACACTCTAAAGATCCTTTTGTGACAGCGTTGCTTGAAAGGATCTGTGGACAGACCTTTAAATGCACTTATTGATATTTATTAATCAATAGTACAGGTATGATGTGTCCAACTGTACATGTTTATTGTTAACAGACAACAGCACATTACACAGTGTAGAGTCGTGGTAACATAGCATTACAAATGACAATTAACCAATCGTGTCAGTGTATAACAGTTTTTTTACCGATTGCGCAGACCATAAGTGAGCAATGCTACAACACGTCAGAAGACAAGGTGTATTGTCATGGCAACATAACATTACAAATAAAACAAACCAATCGTATTAATGATAATTACGGATTTCTCAAACCATACACTAATAAAGACTATTAAAGCCCCGAAACAAACGCTTCTTTTTTTATGTTAGCTGTGAGCGTACAGAGTTTAAGGTGGAAGAAGTTCAACAGAAACTTCAAGGTAACTATCAATATAATTATCATATTTTTGTTATGTATAAATGCATTTAGAAAACATAGAAAATATATTTTTGTTTGCAAGGGGATACAATGTATGTACATATTTTTTAATTTTGTACCGAGAAATTGAAATATTTTTGTCTATACGCCCGAGTACATTTGTAAACAAGAACAGACTTGTTTCATGCATCAGCTACACAAGTGTAACAGGAGCGTGTCGGGCCCAGTTTGCGTACGTCAAACTGCACCCGACTCGCCCTTGTGGACCAACAACCCAGGTTCGATGAGTAACTTGTATCTGTCGTATAGAGAGAGAACAAACGTCTTGAACTACAATCAGCACTTTATTAACGATGAAATAAACATTTACAACATGAAATTACATGTAAACGGACAGCAGCATAGGCCTAGCTATATAATAAACATCCTAACCTAAAACCTACCCCCATACCTGTACATCAGAATAGCGGCAATATGATTGTTTGATATAAATACCAGCTTTAGAAACGTTGTATGCATTTTGTACGACGGCGTTCGCTGTTACAGGATAGATATGGCGCCTCTGTTATTCCGTTAGGTCGTATTTTCGCTCTCAGGCAGCCATGTTGGAGCGTGTGTCGGGATGTAAACATAGTGCGGATTTCTCATTGGCTGAGCTCAGCACCAGTAGCCAATCAAAATGGACCGCGGCTTATATAAGCCGGTGTTCCCGTATAGGCGAGGCAGACAGGGCTGGACAGCTCGTGAACAATAACCTATGTCCAGGTAAGGATGGGTTAGCTGCCACTTTAGTATAGGGCCGGATGGCTCGAGATACCCAGTATAGGAGTATGGATAGAGTTAGCACGTGCCGGCACGAGTTTATGGCTTGGTAGCCAACTTATAGTACCAAAGATATTTACAGCAGAACAGCTGATTGAGGGGTGTTTACATGTTATAAACAATAGGTCTATAGTTACCATAGTATTGAGGGAGCACAGGACTGGGTACAGTTCATATATTTCCCCTGTGTAGAAATGTAATAGACCGTTTAACACTAGAGACAGCAGTCTCACTGTGGCTAGGTGGTAGTTTTATGAGCTTATGGGAGAAATATATGAATATTGTCAGTATTAGGTTAAAAAATAATTGCTAGGGTGAATATAATGCAGATAGGGGAGTAATTGCTAGATAAATTTCTACAGTAGAATTATGTATAGCTGTGAATGCAGTTATTCGGGGAAGTTATTATATAGGAACTATTTAGGTAGTATTTACTGGTTTACTATCACATTCTGTCTAATTACAAGTTAAACTTAAAGACACAAGTCTCTGTGATAAAGTATTTTGATACTACTGCTGTCCATATTTTACAATGGCAACAACCTTTACAATTGTTATGTTTTCAGATGATGATTTGTTATGTTATTAAATACTGGAACTGTTATTTCTGACTCAAGTTTTCATTTCTCTTATCTCCCGCCTGATATAAAAGAACATTGTGGAAGAGGGATAATGAGGAATGGGTGTCTGACATATGAGATCACAAAATTAAACACAACGCGAAGTACAAAATCATACCCGCTATATCCGGGATTGACACCTATTCGACAGAAATCCCTTTTCTACTACATGTGTACCTCTCGGAAGTTTCCAAACTTACGATAGAATGCGTGCTTTTACATAACTTTTATACGTCCGCCTTTTCATTGTATTCTTCAAAGTCATCCCCATCCTCCTCCTCATCCTCCTCCTCATCCTCGTCACCAGAAGCTAATCCGTCATCTTTATACATGTACTCCTGGAAATGATGTTTGTTCTTTAAAAGAGACGTGCGTACAGAAGACCGTATGTTGTAGCCACCTCGTCTATACTTTTTCACGGATTCTATGTTTTTTGTATGAAGATTTCCATCTTCAAGTTGAAAGATATTGATTAGCGTCTGCGCGTATTCATTAAGGAATCCCATTAGATCGTCATCTTCCATCTTCTTATCTGCCTTACATTCTGCTTCTTTCTTTGAAAATCCTTGTCCTTTGTATTTGTCTACTCGTTTACTCCATTTCTCTTCGTTCTTAGATTTAGCAAGTTTGAGCTTCTTGGTGAAGTAATCATCCTCTTTTGAGTTTTCATTCTCTGTTTCGTTTTCAGAGATACCATAGTCACCAAAGGTACTAATCCTGTTTCTTTGTGGGACTATCGCCTTGGGCATTACCATCCTCAAACTTTCTTTTATGAATACTGTTTTCTGGGCACCACCGTTTCACATGCCTCTGTAGATCATGAATGTTCTCAAACATCAGACCGCAATCGTCACATGATGCATTTCTAAGGGTTCTTCAGAACATTCACTGGCAACAGTATCCCCCAAATAATTATTAAATGCGGTTTCGTTTTGTGAGGGATTCTTACTCTCCTGGAGCTTTGTGGTGTACGTCTGCCTTAATGTACTTCCTTCAATAGAATGGGGCCTTGGTTCCCCTTGTAGCTCCGTTATGTTCTGTGTCGTGACCTCCGATTGGTCATTTAAAACGTCAGTGCGCAGGCGCAGATGTTCCGGAGTTTTAGGTTTTAAATCCACTAGTAAATAACCGTACGGTATGCTGGTAGCCTGTTCAAAGTGACGCATAAAGTGTTTTGCGTTGTCGGGGTACATCTGGCGTGCTAGTGTCATGGTTTGTTGTCGATCAATGTGATTGTTACAAACCGCCAAATAGTGGCAATTTCTTCTCTGTGTCGGATCTTTACTATAATAGAGGTTTTGGTTTATAGCAATGACCGACAAGTTCCGATGATGACTTCCTTCAGTAAACAAGTCGCTGATTCGTTGGTCCTTGGCAGCGATGGTCATCAGATCATCCAATACAATGAGGTTATTCACATTGGGATCAAGATACGCATCCTTTTCTAGGTCCAATGGTACACCTTGTATAAATTCAACTCTGGGTCTGACGGTTGTTTCGATGACGCCATACAGATGCTGCCATCGTTTATACAGCCATATAATTCGTTCTGGCGGTGGATTCAGTTTACCGATATTGTCCTGTAATTGCTTGATTACAAAATGCGTCTTCCCACAGGACGTCGGTCCGGACACAATCATCGAAAAAGGGTGCTCGAAACGGAACTGTTTCGAGTCTTCAGACCTTTTGTCCATTGTAATCTGCAGTGGTCCCGGTGCTCCCGGTGCTCCCAGTGCTCCCGCTGCTCCTAGGATTTGTGCTTCGTCCACTGTTGAATGTTGTTTCTTGGTATGTCTTTGTATACTGTATCGTCTTCTGACACTGTGGACACGCAAAACTATACATCTTCACGCTCTTCGACTGTGATTGAGAATGATGTGGTGTTTAAATGTTCATAGATTTTATACCGTTTAGCGAAATGCATTGTTGGTAATTTCCACTGCATTGTGGGTAATTTCCACTGCATTATGGGTACCATATTGTTTATATTTTCAGGTGATTCAGGATCGGCATTCAGTGCCATAAAATGTGTACAGGCAACAAGATAGGATATGATTGTAAGCAGTGCGGAGCTTCATTAACCAAATCCAGCCTATTACAGGAGCACAAAAGAATCCAGGGCCATGGAGACAGATTTGAATGTACTGTTTGTGGAAAATCCTTCGGGCGTAAGGATAATTGTGATTGTGGAGTGCTATTCAGCAGAGGAGATAATCTACAACGTCACCAGGAGCAGAGACACGGTCAGTCTGGAGGAGGTATTAAACGATCTGCTGATACGGAAAACATTGATCCAACACCTGTTAAGAAAACAGCCAAGACGACTGACGACCACTACTCCCTTCGTGTCATTAAAGAGATCAATATACCTAAATTTCAGACCACAGCAATACATTACAGGGTAGATTTTGAAGTTTTGGAAGTGCGTGGAATTGCAGAAATTTTAAAAACACTGAAGAACATTTTTCAATCACTCATCAGGAATATCACAGAATTCATGGAAAGCAACGATTTAGTTCGATTGTCCGTTGAATGCCCCGAGTTAGACTTCCCTATCACACTACCTTTCATGAAAGTTTCAGCTTTGACTGCAGAGAGGCTGCTGTCAGAGATCGAGCGCGTGTTGTAGTCATATGAACAGTCATATTAGCCAAGGAGCTCCATACAAAAGCAGGAATACCGCTAAAAAAGTGTGGAATTGAAGAAATCAAATTATTTCAAGAAGTGATGCATGATTACCAGATAGTAGTACTGTCGAAAGAACACCTTAACGCCATCGTGTTTTCAGAACCCGAATATGAAAAACAGCTGTACCTGTACCACCATGACGACCATTACGATGTTGTCACCAGTATGCCTGTATTTTTTAATAAGAATTAGTATTGCACTCAATGCAAAAGGGGATATGATCACAAGGAGAAACACAAGTGCAATGACCCCTGTGTCTATTGTCATCACATCCATCTCGAGGAAGTAGAGGAATGGAAGTATTGCTAAGATTGTAACAGGTATTTTAAACATAATATGTGCTTCGACAATCACAAGAAACCCTCTGTTTCAGGAAAAACAACTTGCGACTCGTACTATCGATGCAAGACCTGTGTGCGGTGAACGCTATTGTAAGACGTGCAAGGATAACTTTAATGAAGATCATAAATGCTACATCCAAACAGTTGTAGCGGAAGAACCATCTAAACAGCAATGTGAGGGGACCAAACAACTCCAGAAGTACATATTTTTCGACTTTGAATGTACCCAAGACGACATGATGGAGTGTGAGAGAGGTAATAAACCAGGGGCAGACAAACAGTGTATCAACTGTAAAAAGTCTCGGTGTGGTTCATTCAGACATCAGCCAAATTTATGTGTGGTCCACAAAACGTGTGGTGCCTGCATGGACAGCGATGTAACATCTACAAGTGAATGTGAAAGCTGCGGACGAAACGAGAAGATCGTTGGAGAACCCGAGACGACAAAGGACTTGTGTAAATGGTTGTTTTCGGAGGAGAATTTTGATGCCAAGGTCTTATGTCATAACTTTAAAGGTTCCAAATACTTGAGTATTAATGTACCGCAATGCCGCATTCGCTTTATTGACAGCATCAATTTCTTACCTATGGCTTTAGCAGAATTACCAAAAGCATTTGGAATCGAGGAACTAGCTAAAGGATACTTCCATCATGTATTCAATCGCAAGGAAAACCAAGGAATTTGCCTGCCACACTTACCTGATATTAAATAATATCACCCAGACGGTATGAAGCCAAAAAGGAGAAAATCATTTCTGGAATGGTACAAAAACAACAAAGACCATTCTTTCACCTTCCATGAAGAGCTTCTGAAGTATTGTCGATCTGTCGTAGACATTCTCCGTAAGTGTTGCTTTCGGAAAATGTTCATACAAATGACAAATAAAAACGGCAGTGCTGGAATCGACCCATTTCAGAATTGCATAACATCTTTATCATTTTGAACTGATATACTATTAAAATGTTCATTAATCAATCACTTTTAACTTCCTTTTTTAATTCTTGATGTTGATGAGCAGGTATCGGTTAAAAAACTGTGGATCAATTCTAGTACTAAAGTGTATGCTCGAACACAAATGGATAAACATCAATTGTAATGTGACGTTGTTATGACTACTCTGTTACCATATAATGGTATATATGTGACAATAACATAATATCAAAAAGTATCATAAAAGGATTTAAAGATCTGTCCACAGATCCTTTCAAGCAACGCTGTCACAAAAGGATCTTTAGAGTGTGTCATCTAGAACAGATGTATCTCATTGTAAAGGGTCTACGACCCTTTAAACTAATATTATAATTGACCTTTAATCGATTGGCATAACCACTTCCGGTTACCCTCCTCCCAACAATGGCGGCCATGCAAAGACATATAGGGGAAAAATGACCTATACGTAGGTCCTAGACTACTGAAGTGTGTCTTAAACAAAAAAATCTTTTTTTCTTTTTTTATCCCTTCTTTTAAATTTTCAAAATCAATCCCATATGATAGATGCTCTTGATCGTAGTACTGTAGTGCCTGTAAAGAAATGTATATTTCATCAACAAATAATGCAATACTCAAGAAATAAATTACAAGGTTTTCCCAGGGTTTCTTTGCTGTTTTTCTATTAGACAGAGGTCGATCTCAGAACTAAACAGTACATGGTAGAATAGAAATAAACAACTTTGACTCGTGTATTGTTGCAGGATATACAACTCGGACTCGGATATTTTGCAATTTTAATTAATAACTCAGGCCTGCGGCCTTCGTTATTAATTTAACTGCAAAATATCCTCGTCCTCGTTGTATATCCTGCAACAATACACGAATCATCGTTAATTATTTCTTAAGTAATCGGTTGTAAACGTTTCAACATTTTTTTTATTTATCTTGTAACAAGGATCTTACCTCTGATCAGCTTCGTGTACTTGTCAATTATTTTCTTGGCATCCCTATTTTTTTCTAGAATTTTTCTCAAGCGCTTGTAATCGCCGTAGTCAATTTTTTCTTTTTTCCTTAAACATTCGCAGAGCTCCTCCATGCTTGTAATTTCGCCCTTTTCCCTTTCACTGATGTATTTCATTGAAAGGCATTTGCTGATAATGGACTTCCATTCCTGGTCTTTTGGTGAAAAACAGTCCGCAATCTCAGATACCATATCAGTATGATGTTGAAGGACTTTTTCGGACGGTTCCATTCTGTCAGCCGTGTCAGTTATGAAAAAAATAGAGCAGGTTATATAATCAAATAGCATGTAAATAAAACTTTATTATAATGTTATCAGTACCATCAGATGGCGGTGACCGAGTGGTTAAGTGTCCCGACACTTTAACACTAGCCCTCCACCTCTGGGTTGCGTGTTGAAAAATATACCAAACCAAATGGCGGACTAATCAAATCACCCTTCGTCAGATGGTATAGATGGTGGTCACTGGTCAGTCATCTGTCTGTCTACTTTACTAATGTATGACGTCACTGTCGGTCTACGTTACTAATGTCTGACGTCACTGTCGGTCTACGTTACTAATGTATAATGATGTCACTGTCGGTCTACGTTACTAATGTATGACGTCACTGTCGGTCTACGTTACTAATGTATAATGACGTCACTGTCTGTCTACGTTACTAATGTATAATGACGCCACTGTCGGTCTACGTTACTAATGTATGATGTCACTGTCGGTCTAGGTTACTAATATATGACGTCACTGTCGGTCTAAGTTACTAATATATAATGACGTCACTGTCGGTCTATGTTACTAATCTATAATGCCGTCACTGTCGGTCTACGTTACTAATGTATTATGTCGCTGTCGGTCAACGTTACAAATGTATAATGATGTCACTGTTGGTCTACGTTACTATTGTATAATGATGTCACTTTCGGTCTATGTTACTAATGTATAATGATGTCACTGTCGGTCTACGTTACTAATATATGACGTCACTTTCAGTCTACGTTACTAATGTATGATGATGTCACTGTCGGTTTCAGTTACTAATGTATAATGATGTCACTGTCGGTCTATGTCACTTATGTATAATGATGTCACTGTCGGTCTACGTTACTAATATATGACATCACTGTCGGTCTATGCTACTAATATATGACGTCACTGTCGGTCTACATTACTAATGTATGACGTCACTGTCGGTAAACGTTACTAATGTATAATGATGTCACTGTCGGTCTACGTTACTAATGTATAATGATGTCACTGTCGGTCTAGGTTACTAATGTATGATGTCACTGTCGGTCTACGTTACTAATGTATAATAATGTCACTGTCGATCTAGGGTACTAATATATGACGTCACTGTCGGTCTAAGTTACTAATGTATAATGATGTCACTGTCGGACTGCGTTACTAATGTATAATGACGTCACTGTCGGTCTACGTTACTAATGTATAATGATGTCACTGTCGGTCTACGTTACTAATGTATAATGATGTCACTGTTGGTCTACATTACTAATGTATAATGATGTCACTGTCAGTCTGTGTTACTAATGTATGATGATGTCACTGTCGGTCTACGTTACTAATATATGACGTCACTTTCAGTCTACGTTACTAATGTATGATGATGTCACTGTCGGTTCCAGTTACTAATGTATAATGATGTCACTGTCGGTCTATGTTACTTATCTATAATGATGTCACTGTCGGTCTACGTTACTAATATATGACATCACTGTCGGTCTATGCTACTAATATATGACGTCACTGTCGGTCTACATTACTAATGTATGACGTCACTGTCGGTAAACGTTACTAATGTATAATGATGTCACTGTCGGTCTACGTTACTAATGTATAATGATGTCACTGTCGGTCTAGGTTACTAATGTATGATGTCACTGTCGGTCTACGTTACTAATGTATAATGATGTCCCTGTCAGTCTACGTTACTAATGTATAATGACGTCACTGTCTGTCTACGTTACTAATGTATAATGACGCCACTGTCGGTCTACGTTACTAATGTATGATGTCACTGTCGGTCTAGGTTACTAATATATGACGTCACTGTCGGTCTAAGTTACTAATATATAATGACG